>NW_015388397.1:135266-151505 GCF_001527695.2 Protobothrops mucrosquamatus
TTTTTTTTTTTTTTTTTTTTTTTTTTTTTTTTTTTTTTTTTTTTTTTTTTTTTTTTTTTTACAAAAAAGCACTGTCTATATCTATATCTATATCTATATCATCTATATCATCTATATCTATATCTATATCATCTATATCTATATCATCTATATCATCTATATCATCTATATCTATATCTATATCATCTATCTATATCTATATCTATATCTATATCTGTGTCTGTCTGTCTGTCTGTCTGTCTGTCTGTCTGTCTGTCTCTATCTATCTATCTATCTATCTATCTATCTATCTATCATCTATCTATCTATCTATCTATCTATCTCTATCAATCTCTATCTCTATCTCTATCTGTCTGTCTGTCTGTCTGTCTCTCTATCTCTATCTCTGTCTCTATATCATCTCTATCTTATATCTATATCCATCAAGATTAAGTTCAAGGAAACTTTTAAGTTTTTCAGATCCATTTGAGTATGTATGTGTATATACATATGTAGCTTAGAAGAACCTCAGCCTGGATTGGAGCAAAAACCTATCAGTCCGTTAGAAACATTACTAGACTGCAAATGGCCGTCTAGGTACTTAGATCCCTGTGTCAAAATATTAGAGGATGAGGTTATGAATACATTTCAAAAGGCTCTGTGCCTTTTTTGGCAGCTTACTTACATTTCCTGCCGATGTGTTCATTTTCAATCACCTTTTCTATTTTTCTCAGCTAAAGTAAACGGCAATTTTTTCTCCCGGTTCCCAGATAATAAATAAATCATACTGGAATAATAACAATAAAAAAGCAAAACAAATCAACTTGCTTTTCTCTTGAATAATATGGTGTATGAATGTCAGACACAGTATATGCTGACTTGCTTCTGATCATGACCCATTGGTGAACCTTCTACTAAATCACAGAAAAGTAAAAGAGAATGCAGCCTGAATAATAGCATAGAGAAGATAAAATAAAAGAATATTACAGATATGCCCAGTTATTTTGTCTGGTGGAATGTCTCTCTCTCTTCTTTGGAGGGTCTAGGTCAGGGGTCTACAACCTTGACCACTTTAAGACTTGTGGACTTCAGCTCCCAGAATTCCTCAGCCAGCTATGCTGGCTGAGGAATTCTGGGAACTGAAGTCCACAAGTCTTAAAGTGGTCAAGGTTGCAGACCCCTGGTCTAGGACTATTTGCCAAGACCAACTCACTGAGGTCAACTTGCCATGGGACAACTTGCAACAAGACAAAAGTTGCACTACTATCAAAGAAATGGCGAAATAGAATCATTAAAGAGATTCTAGGAGGGGTGAACTGAAATGTGAACGGCAAAAATTAAAATATTTTTTAAAAATTATTTTAAATAATCAAATTGTTGAATTGTTGCACGGCAAGTTATCCTGCAGTGAGTTGTCCCATTCCATCTCAGGGATATCACATACTTCTCTAAAGCCTACTGGAAGGGTTGACCACAACAAATTTACTGTATATCAATTAATTGATCATAAATCTATTTTTCTATTTGTTAGCATAGGTTATTACATCATGAAGTTGGAAAGCACCATTGGTTGATTGATTGATTGATTGATTGATTGATTGATTTAGATGGCAACCCTCTCACATTCACAGGATTCACAGCTTCTGGAGGCAGGTTGTTCCACTGGTTAATTGTTCTCACTGTCAGGAAGTTTCTCCTTAGTTCTAGGTTGCTTCTCTCCTTGGTTAGTTTCCATCCGTTGCTTCTTGTCCTGCCTTTGGGTGCTTTGGAGAATAGCTTGACTCCCTCTTCTTTGTGGCAGCCCCTGAGATATACATATCTCTGGGCAAGTAACAGTACTGAAAATGATAAAAAAAACACCATATACAGAAGATATAAAACACATAGTCAGGAAAAATATAAAAATAATCAGCATTCGGCATGAATAAGAGATGGGCTCCGTTACACACTCTGTGCCCAGGTGTGAGCACAGAGGAAGGACTGTTTTCTTGTGTGCATCATTATGGAATTTCTACAAAGAAAATAAACTAAGTAAACACTCTGAAATGTGTTATTTATTTATTTGCAATATTGCTTATTCACATAATGGCATGCAATTTCTGAGCAATTCGTGTAAATCTGGATGTGTCAACCAAATTATTTTGTTTTTTAACTTGGATTTTCTATAATTATACAATAATATTTTTTTTTCTTGGATACTATATACTTATCAAGGCTGATTCCTGGGTTTTCTTAGTACTGTGTCTTAAAGAGCCTGATCGTGAACATTGTGGATTGGCTTTTCAGCACTGAAATGCAGTGGAAAGCACCTTCCAGTGCTGGAGTAAATGTGTCTGCGGGATAGAAGGAGGAATCTAAGTTCATTATTGTTCAGTAATGATTCTAAGATCATTATTGTTCTTCATGTACATCAGGGGTGTCAAACTCAATTTCATTGAGGGCCGCATCAGCATTGGGGTTGCCCTCAGGGGGCCGGGTGGGTGTGGCCTACTGGGTGGGCATGGATGGAGTGGGTGTGGCCTACTGGGTGGGCATGGCCAGCTCTACATCATTCACGTCAAGGGTGCCTGTGGGGGCCTGGGCCGGAGTAGGACAGATCTGAGGATCTCTGGCAGAAGGAGATGGGATCGGGGCAAGTGCCAAGGCATGGTCCATTTCTTCATTCCTCACAAAGGGTGACACCTCCCCAGCATGCACCCAGGGGCAGGGCCGACACAGCAGGGGCTGGTTCCTTGTTGTTTCTAGATGGCCTTGTGGAGCTAAGACTGAATGTGTTTCAGCATAGATGGCCACCACAAAATTGTACATTGGCTCCCGGCCGGCCTGGGCCAGGGCCAAGGCAGTGGGGGCCCTTCCCTCACTGTTTCCAGGATGGCTTCATGGGCTACATGAAACCACTTTGCGGGCCGCATCTGGCCTCCGGGCCTTGTGTTTGACATGTCTGATGTACATGATTCTCTTGAAGAAGTGGGAGGGGGGGTGGTTTCCTCCCTAGTGTTTGTGTTGCGTGCAAGCCCTTGATAAGCTGGAACCTGAAATAAGATAAATCTGCATGATTGAATTAGGCAAGAAGATATATTCCTTTTTCAAGTCTAACTGCCCCACTCGTTAGTTCAAAAGTACAAACGACAAAAAACAAATTTGCTTAGGCTTCACATTCCTCATATGTGTGCAGTTGTGCTTTCTTCACAAGCATAGGTGGGAACCAGCCAAAGAAACAAACATCCCTGGGGATGTGCCAGATGTTAGTTCAGCTACTAATACAGCTCTGCCTTCCAGATGTGCTAGAATTCAATTTCTCCCTTTGCCCTAATTGCTGAGAATTCAAGTTATTAGATTGTTGAGTCTTTCTGGTGGATGATATATTAGAATTTTAGGAACTTTAAGCAAGGGGAGTTTCAATATCGAATATTACTGGAGTTGAGAAAGCTGTAATTGTATCAACTCCAGTATAGCTAGGGAACAACACACTGTCTTGTTGTTGTTAGTTGCGAAGTTGTGTCCGACCCATTGCGACCCCGTGGACAACGTTCCTGCAGGCCTTCCTATCCTCTACCATCTTCTGGAGTCATTTAAGCTCACGCCTACTGCTTCAGTGACTCCATCCAGCCACCTCCTTCTCTGTCGTCCCCTTCTTCTATTGCCCTCAATCTTTCCCAGCATTAGGCTCTTCTCCAGGGAGTCCTTCCTTCTCATTAGGTGGCCAAAGTACTTGAGTTTCAACTTCAGGATCTGGCCTTCTAAAGAGCAGTCAGGGTTGATCTCCTCTAGGACTGACTGGTTTGATCACCTTGCAGTCCAGGGGACTCACAGGGGTCTTCTCCAGCACCATAGTTCAAAGGCCTCAATTCTTTGGCGCTCACCCTTTCTTATGGTCCAACTTTCACAGCAACTGGGAAAACCATGGCCTTCACTATACGTACTTTTGTTGGCAGGGTGATGTCTCTGCTTTTTAGTATGCTGTCTAGATTTGCCATAGCTTTCCTCCCCAGGAGCAAGTGTCTTTTAATTTCTTGGCTGCAGTCCCCATCTGTGGTGATCTTGGAGCCCAGGAAGATAAAATCTGTCACTACCTCCATTTCCTACCCATCTATTTGCCAGGAATTGAGAGGGCCGGGTGCCATGATCTTGGTTTTCTTAATGTTGAGTTTCAAGCCAACTTTTGCACTCTCCTTCTTCACTCGCATCACTAAAGGTAATAGATCTACTATCGGTTGCTATAAAAGTGATTGTCAGCCACAAATAACAGAATAACAGAATTGGTAGGGACCTTGCAGGTCTTCTAGTCCAACCTCCTGCTCAGACAGGAATATATAACCAGGTGCATTTGTTGAGTCCAAAGCATAGAAGAGTTTATTATTGCTACCTCTAGTACAAGAATTAAGTCAACGTTCAAAGCTAGATTCGCACTAGATAAGGGTCAACAGAATTCACGGGGAGGAGAGGCACTGGACTTAGATATTTTGTGACCTTGTAATAGTGGGTGGGATTCAGCCAGTTTGCACCAGTTCGGCAGAACCGGTAGCTAATTTTTTGTTGCCCAGGCCCAGAATGGACTTCCGGAAGGGGCATCCACACAGAGAACTGCTTGTTCCCATATTTGAACCCCATCACTGCCATGTAATGACTCCAAACTGATAACATGCTTAACTCCACCTTCCAGCTGAACTTCTTCTTCTCCTCCTCCTCCATTGATGAAGCCAAAATTCATATAAACTAATGAGCAGAATGGCTACTGGTGTTCTTCCACATGTCAAATGTGAGCTGGAGGTTCCACTTCAAGTAGTTTTGCAGGGCCAAAGAACGGCAAGTTCTACATTTTGCACTTCACATTTCCTGTGTGGTCGTACCAAGAGGGAGCTTTGATTTCTTCGTAATTTCATCCTTCCCTTTTTATCTTCTTTCTTTCTTTGCCTCTTTTAGTTCTGAAACTGGCTCAGTTAGATTTTTTTATATATATATAAAAAAGAAGGCAATGTGGCTAACCTGCAATTTCCATTCAACGTAGATGCTGCCCTGGTGAATTTATTTCCTTTCTTTGCTGAAGCATTTAGCAATTGCTCTTCAAAGAACGTATCGATAGTTCCTTGCCGTGACAATTTTAGTCCAAAATATACAATACAAGGAGGAGGAGGAATGGAAAAGAAATAAGGGTGTAGCTGTCCAAATAAATACAAATTGTAGTCGTATGTATGTTTTGAGTTCTTAAAGACTTCCCCTCATTAAGTCTGAGTAATTGCATATTATTATCTTACCATGCAACGTAATATGGAGGAGGCACAGAGGCAGGATATGAAGAGCACTCTTCAGCCTTCCAAGAAGTTTGACTGCATGGATGAATTCAAGTTCTGGTTTGTATTCTTGCTAATCCTTGTTTAATTCATTCCCACCTTGTCAGATCCAACTCGGGAATAAAGTTAAATGGAAATAAAAGGCTGAGATGCCAAAGATGCTTTTTTTCAAGAGACAACTGGACTTTCTTTGCTTTGCTTGAAGACAGTTCACTGAATGCTGGGGAATGGAAGGATTTATATTCCTCTCAGTCATGGATATTAACGACCATGGTTAGCTGGTTGTTAGCACTTTGAAGTTGGGTGGCTAGCTCTCTGAGAGTTGTTGATTTCAAACAGCTAATAACCAGATGACTGCAAGGTATATGTAAGGAACTGTCTCAGCTGTCCCCTCAGGAAAGCACAACTCAGGAAATGGGCATTGTTTCAAAGAGGATCTTTTACTGAGAGAAAGTGATTGCGGAGTAAAAAGGCGGACTCTGAAGTTCCTGCGCAAAAGCAATAGAATAGAATAGAATAGAATAGAATAGAATAGAATAGAATAGAGCTGGAAGGGACCTTGGAGATCTTCTACTCCAGCCCTCTGCTCAAGCAAGAGAATCTATACCATCCCAAACCTCAACCTATACCAGGGGTAGGCAACCTTGGCTCCTTTATGCCTCGTAGACTTCAACTCCCAGAATTCCTGAGCCAGCATGGCTCAGCTTGGAAACCTCTCCCTTTCTCCTCAGCATGGCTGGCTCAGGAATTCTGGGAGTTGAAGTCCACGAGTCATAAAAGAGGTTGCCTACCCCTGACCTATACCATTAAACTCCGTCAGGAGCCAATCTGCTGGCGTGAAGGTGTTATGAGAGAACTTTGAGCTGAAAAGGTGATAACCGGCCGTTTCCCAGGTGCCTAGTGTTTGCCAGTCAGCAGGAGTGAAAATGGATGGCCCTGAGGGTATTCCCGCCTCCCTAATTCCCATGTAGATACATCAAAGTGAAAGTAGAAACAAATGCTAGTAATACAGACGCATCCTCAATCCACATCAATGCATGCTTCCCCTCTCCTTCCTTATGGCAGTGTTCCGAAAGGATCTGACAATATACAGTAAATCCTTCCATTCTCCACCATTCGGTCAGAACTGAAAAGTGCATTGACCCAGGACAAAGGTGATCAAATCATGCTGGATCCTCCAATATTTTTGACATTGTCTGCTGTCCCCCCTTATCCATCAGTACGATCAAATTTTGTCAGCTCTCTGCAGGATTGTCACATCTGAACTCAAAAATTCAGAAGACTGGTCAATGGCAGCTAAGTGGCACACTTTTTTTGTAGATACAGAGTCAGACTGACTTGAAAACTGAAGGTTGTGCATGCATTAGAAGTGTGTTTGTCACTGTGCTTAGGTGCAAAGAATGTATAGTTTTATGAATACACATAACTCTTGACTCTTGTATTTTTTTTTTAATCTGGAAGTGCATTTAACTGTTAAGAAAAGAATTATTGCTCCTTATGCAACTCCGTTCTTTCATCATGGCTTGGAATAAATAAATGGGTATCGTACCTGCAACAAAATCTAAATTGGATTTAATGTACAGTATATTTACGTGCAATTAAAAAGTAATCAATCATGCGCACATTATATTAAGCTTGATAAATGTAGTATTTCCCCTTCTGACATATGAAAGATTATATTTCAGTGGGGAATATTGTAAGAGGTTTCGGTCCATAAATTATACCTTCCTTATATTTCATTTGAAGCTGAAAAAATCGCGAAAGCTGATCACTGCTCAATATCAAACACATACATATTTGCAATTCAGATTATTTAACAGATGAAATTAACCCAGTGCAAAAGCATAAGTAGCAACAGTCTCTCAGAGAAGAGCAACAAAGATGATGAAGAGTCTGGAGGCTAAATAATGTGATGAGCAGTTAGGGAAGCTAGGTAGATCTAGCCCAGTGGTTCTCAACCTTTTTAATGCCGCGACCCCCAACCGGTCGTAAGTCGAGGACTAAACTGGTCGTAAGTCGAGGACTAAACNAACTGGTCGTAAGTCGAGGACTTTCCCTGCCCGGGAGCGCTGCGCATGCGTGGTTCCGCCCCCTGCGCCGGCCGAGGCGTAGCTGGCAAGCGGCAGAGACGGAGCAGGCCGACCACCAGCTGGCCCAGCCCAAGGGAGGTAAGGCACCCGCTGGAAAAGGGGGAAAAAAATGGCGGACAAAAAAAATGGCGGACAGCCTTGCTTGGCAACCCCCATGAAATGGTCGATCGACCCCAAATGGGGTCGCGACCCATAGGTTGAGAACCGCTGATCTAGCCTATCGAACAGAAAAATTTGGGGGACATGATAACTGTCTTCTGGCACATGAGGGGCTGTCACAAAGAAGAGGGAGTCAATCTATTCTCCAAAGCACCTGAGGGCAGGAGAAGAAGCCACAGCGGAAGATCATCAATCTAGAACTATTTTGACAGATCAGTTAATCAATGGCATAGCCTACCTTCTGGAATAGAATAGAATAGAGCTGAAGGGACCTTGGAGGTCTTCTAGTCCATCCCCCCACTCAAGCAGGAGAACCTATACCAGTGATGGCGAACCTTTTAGAGTCCGAGTGCCCAAACTGCAACCCAGAACCCACTTATGTATCATCGGGTGCCAGGTGGGTGTGTGTGGCCCATTGCGTGGGTGTGGCCCATTGCGTGGGTGTGGCCAATTGGGTGGACGTGGTCCTTTGGGTGGGCATGGCTTCGGTGGTAACGGCAGACTGGGCGGGACTAAAAAGTTCAATCAATCAATTCCAACTTTGCGAGATTTTTTTTTCCTGCAAGAAGTTGAAATTGATTGATTGAACCTTTTTTTTTTTGCACACAGCAGCGGAGGTCTAAAGCGAAAAGGTTTTATAAAACCCAGCTGAAGACCTAGGATTGGGGTGACGGCGTGCCACCACTGACCTATACCATCTCAGACAAGTGACTGTCCAGTCTCTTCTTAAAAACCTCCAGTGATGGAACACCCACGATTTCTGGAGGCAAGCTGTTCCACTGGTTAATTGTCCTCACTGTTAGAAAGTTTCTCCTTAATTCCAGGTTGCTTCTCTCCTTGATCGGTTTCCATCCATTGTTTCTTGTCCTGCCCCCTGTGCTTTGAATAATAGTTTGACCCCCCTCCTCTTTGTGGCAGACCCTCAACTACTGGAACATTGCTATCATGTCACCCCTATTTCTTCTTTTCTTTTGACTAGCCAAACCCAAGTCCTGCAGCCGTTCTTCATATGTTTTAGTCTCCAGGCCTTTGATCCTCTTAGTTGCTCCTCACTGAACTTTTCCCAGTTGCTGGTGCTCCATCAGTGGAGGTTTTCAAAAATAAACTGGTCAACCATTTGATCAGAATGGCATAAAAATCTCCTGGCTTGATCAGAGGGTTGGACTAGAGGACCTCTGAGGTTCCTTCCAGCTCTATTATTCTATGTTTTATATCTCCACGTTTTAGATAATCTCAGGAACAGTCACTGTAGCCAAGAACTAAAGAAAAGTCTGTGGCTTAGGAAAAAGACTTGACAATCTAGACCAAAACTACAGAGATATCACAAAAAGAACACAGGTATGTCTTTCCATGATATGGCATTTCAATTATAACATATAAGGGTCTAGTTCAGGGATAGGCCACGTTGGCTCTTTTATGACTCGTGGACTTCAACTCCCAGAATTCCTGAGCCAGCATGGCTCAGCATGGCAACCTCTCCCTTTCCCCTCAGCATGGCTGGCTCAGGAATTCTGGGAGTTGAAGTCCACGAGTCATAAAGGAGCCAAGTTTGAAGACCCCTCAGTTAGAGGAACATATGGAAGCATAATTAATGTTAATTAATGTAGACTTTATTAGTTTAGAGCAGGGGTAGGCATCCTTGGCTCTTTTATGACTCGTGGACTTCAACTCCCAGAATTCCTGAGCCAGCATGGCTCAGAATGGAAACCTCTCCCTTTCCCCTCAGCATGGCTGGCTCAGGAATTCTGGGAGTTGAAGTCCACGAGTCATAAAAGAGCCAAGGTTGCCTATCCCTGGTCTAGTTGAAAGCTCAATTGTGATGCTTGGAAAAGTGGCTGAGGATACCTAGAATTAATGGTTTAAGTAGTGTAGTGATTAAGGTGCTGGCCTAGAAATCTGGAGGCTGCGAGTTCTAGTCCTGCCTTAGGCGTGAAAGCCGGTTGGGTGACTTTGAGCCAGTCCCTCTTTCTCAGCCCAATTCACCTCACAGGAGTAGGAGTAGGAAGGAGTATGAGATATGTTCTGCACCTTAAGTTATTTATGTCCCAAAGGTGCTATTTCAAAAGGCAACTGGACTTTGTTTTTCCTAGAAGACATTTTGCTTCTCATCCAAGAAGCTTCTTCAGTTTGCTGGATAACCGAGAATCTCCATAGACATTAAGTTAGTTATAAAAATAATCAGTGCTTTAAAAAAAAAGAAAAGGTGCCGGAACTCACACACGTCATACAACCCGCCTTGCCTACCCTACAAGGTTCCATCCAAAAAAGGTGCTGGAATTCCGTTCTGGGCGTTCTATGAGAAAAAAAAAGCGCTGAAAATAATAAAGGCAATATAACAATCTAATAAATAAAATGTTCATATCAGTGGATGAAGAACAGATGAACTATGAAAAATTCAACATTCTGGGGCAAAAATGTGGCATTTTCTTTATTTACTTCCATACTTTATAGACAAGTCCTTTATTAGTTGCTTTGCTTTGACTGGCATCGGTTATAAATTCCACCCTTGCTTCTTTCTGCTTGAGGATCAATAGATAATTTGAAAATTGCTAGTAATTTATTCATCAGGTATTTCATGTATACCAAAGGCACATTACATTCAGGAATGAAAAGCCTATACTTATATTGATCCACATTTTGCAATGATACCCAGCCTATTACGAAATGAGCCAACACTGACTTTTTTTTTGAAAGCAAACTTATCACAGCAGCCATAATGAAACCCATCTGAATAGCTTTATTTGAAAATGTTCACCGTGATTAAAGATTTGAGGTTTGAACAATGGATTCTTCAGTCTGTAATATCTTATCAAGTTGTTCTGATCAAGTACCAGGTTGCTTTTTCTCACGTTCCCCTATTGTCAAAATGTATTCATTTTTTTAAATATTCTGTAGGTTTCATTGTGTGTGTGTGTGTGTTTGTGTGTGTGTAGGGGAGGGTTATAGTTTGTCATTTCCAGATTTTTCTGTGTGTGTGTGTGTGTGTGTGTGTGTGTGGAATAGTTGTAGTTTGTCTTTTGTGTTTGTAGCCTGCCCAGAGTCAATTGTTGAGCTGGGTGGCCAATAATATATATATGCTATTAAGGACAGTATATATATACACACACACATATAAAAGGGCCAAGTTTGAAGACCCCTGATCTAGATTATCACGAGTCATTGTAAGAAGGAGCTATTTTGTCATTATAAGGAATGTTTGGGGAGGGGTTAACATTAGCCATTAGGAATAACTTCATATTGAAAGATCAGTTTATGCTGGATGAATCCTGGTGAAGAAAGCTTTAGTTGTAAACCTGGGAATATTACCTTTGTCCAAGGATCCAAGTATTTGGATCAAGCTGAATGTACATTAGCCAGATTTATCAGTAGAATTTGTCAAGCAAATAGTTTAATCAACAAGGCTTTTGGTGGATTATGTGGTAGGAAATGTTTTTAACCAAAGGAAGCGTGTTTTAATCAGCGAGCGTAAGGTTTTCTATGAAATGCTTTGCTTTTTGAACTGCGTGTGATACAGGAACAAAGGATAACAAAAAGGGAAAAAAGAGAACAAAAGGTATTAAAGTTGGCCCAGTTTTCTAATTATCAGGAACGCTTCTGAAGTTATTCTCTTTCAATTTCCTCCTGGAATTCTTCTTGGACTTGTTTCTCAGTTAAAACTAAAGTGTAAGAAAGTATTAATTGTTCGGAATGTTGTATTAGGTGCATGCATACTGTAGTTTACCAAAGCTGATAGTTCCTCTAATTTATTAATCCTTTTTTTTTTAAAAAAAAAAACCACACCCAATTATCTCCTTGTACATTACAGAAGTAGACATCTTTTGACTATGTTCTATTATGAACATATACATTTGAATAAACTGATTAAGAGCAACTACAGAGAGAGTTGGATGTTATTGTTAAAATTCTTCAGTTTGTATCTTAAGGGTATTTACCGTGCTTTCCCTTTTCTGTATGGTGAATTTTACCACTTGTCAATATTTTTTGAGTTATGTCTACACAGTGGCCTTTCCATTTCATTTCCAATAACTAAACGGAGGATGCACATTTTAAAGTGAGCATTCCCTAACATGCAACTAGGGATAAATCAAGCTGAATTAAATGCCCTATGTAGCTAAGCGTGCCGGGCCATATTTCAGAGAAATTATAAGCCATCATGCCTTTCTTTGTTCTTAACCTTGATTGGTTGGCTTCCGTTCTTTTTCCTCCGTTGAGGCAGTTCCTGAAAATGGCAAAACAAGAGTGGTCAGCAAAATAAGGAAAGGAACCAATTACGACTCTTTCAGCTGTGAAATGCAGAGATCTCCAGAGACAAATTGGATATGGTCTTTCTCCCATCGGACATGTAACATATGCCTTCTGGTTTACATTTGTGTCCTTGGAGGGTAGAAAAAAAAAAACCCCAGCAATTGCTTTTAAACTGCTGAGGTTCAAAATGATTTCCCTCGTAGCTTACTAAGGATTGCATATTTGAGGCAACACAATGCTCACATTTGCACTTTAAAACGAGGCATTTGCATGAATGCATCTATAATGCACTTTTGTGCAAAATGTTGCCCTTTAATTTTTGTTTTAGGGTTCTTAGATCTTAGATATGGGCTGCAAAATATGGACAAGCTGGCAGTTTTCTGCACCTCTTTGATGTGATTTTCTGATTCTCCATGTACTTGCAGCCATCAAGGAGAGAAGCAACTTAGAACTAAGGAAAAACTTCCTGACAGTTAGAACAATTAACCAGTGGAACAACCTGCCTCCAGAAGCAGTGAATGCTCCAACACTGGAGGTTTTTAAGAAGAGACTGGACAGCCATTTGTCTGAAATGGTGTAGGGTTCCTGCCTGAGTAGGGGGTTGGACTTGATGACCTCCATGGTCCCTTCCAACTTTATTATTATTATTATTATTAAGATGTAGTAGCTCTTACTTCTGTAACCATGTTTGCCTTTATGCAAGATAATGGAGCACATCTGAGAACTGAAAGATTTCAAACATTGATACAGATATAGTTTCAAGTCCATGCAGAAAATGAACAGAGACCTCCTAGTTCAGTGATGGCGAACCTTTTAGAGACTGAGTGCCCAAACTGCAACCCAAAACCCACTTATGCATCATCGAGTGCCGGGTGGGTGTGGCCCATTGGCTGGGTGTGGCCAATTGGCTGGGCATGGCTGCGGTGGTAACGGCAGACTGGGTGGGAATAAAAAGTTCAATCAATCAATTCCAACTTTGCAAGATCTTTTTTTTTCCTGCAAGAAGTTGAAATTGACTGATTGAACCTTTTTTTTTTTTTTCTTGCACACGGTGGCGGAGGCCTAAAGCGAAAAGGTTTTATAAAACCCAGCTGAAGGCCTAGGACTGGGGTGACGGCACGCGTGCCCAGAGAGAGGGCTCTGAGTGCCGCCTCTGGCACCCGTCCCATAGGTTCGCCACCACTGTCCTAGTTGATTCAGTCAGTCAACACTGGATGCTTTCTCTCATGCTATTTCCAGCTTTCAGGTTTGTATAAAAAAAGAATTTTCTTGCAGGATCCAATCGGAATCAGTAGCTGGGACCAGAGGTTTAGTCTTCCAACCTTTCAGACTTGTGTTGGATCTCATCTTCAGGGAATTTCCTTCTCCAGAATGAAAAGAGAGAACACATTCTGGAGAGAGAGAGAGAAAGTCCTGCGGATGGGTTCCAGCATGAATCTGAAAGCTTGGAATTTGTCAATGCAGATGGTACTCAAGTGATACTCCAGTTGTTTTGGGATTGTACCCAAAGCCCCTATTACTATTGGGACTACCTTTGCTTGCTTCTGCCACAGTCATTCTATTTCTATTTGCAGGTCTTTGTATTTTGTTCTCTTCTCTTCTCTTCTCTTCTCTTCTCTTCTCTTCTCTTCTCTTCTCTTCTCTTCTCTTCTCTTCTCTTCTCTTCTCTTCTCTTCTCTTCCCTTCCCTTCCCTTCCCTTCCCTTCCCTCCTTTCCTCTCCTTTCCTCTCCTCTCCTCTCCCCTTCCCTTCCCTCTTCTCTTCTCTTCTCTTCTCTTCTCTTCTCTTCTCTTCTCTTCTCTTCTCTTCTCTTCTCTTCCCTTCCCTTCCCTTCCCTTCCCTTCCCTCCTTTCCTCTCCCCTCCCCTCCCCTCCCTTCCTCTCCTCTCCTCTCCTCTCCTCTCCTCTCCCCTTCCATTCCCTTCCCTTCCCTTCCCTCTTCTCTTCTCTTCTCTTCTCTCCTCTCCTCTCCTCTCCTCTCCTCTTCTCCTGTCTCCAGGATTTTTGAGTAGCAGCTCTGCAGGGGGGTTCTGGACCAGCACAATTTGAAATGGCTTTTTGCAAAGAGATGCAAATGCGTTCAGCATAGGTATCCAAATTAAAGTGATCTCACAACTTTTCCTGTGAAGGACAGCTCACTACATCTCTGGGGCCAGCCTGCTTTTTCCATAATGAGGTTTTTCCTCCCTTTCAACAGAAGTCCATTAACAGATCATTCTGTGGAGTCCTTGATGCTCTCTGAGTTTGGTGGTTTGCTTGCAGATCTTTCATTACCCAACTAGGTCACATCATTAGCACAAGGATGATGTTACCTACTTGGGTAATAAAACATCTGCAAGAAAACAACCAAGCTCAGAGAGCAAAAAGCACTCCATGTTCAACCCTGGCGATGCATATTCTCTCCTACTGGAAATCATCCTTCTTTTGAAAGCTCCATAGCTATCTTGTTTCTCTCTAGAACATCTAAGAAGTTTGACAGGAAACCATTAATTTGCTCTCACACTTCATGGCGTCCTATGTCAATGCAATTTTAGTCTCTTTCTTTTTTTCTCTCCAGAAAATAGGTAAGTCCAAAAATCCTGAAATACCTGATAGTTTTAATCCATATGGTCATTTCTGTAACTGAATCATATTTGCAGTGAGTGCCAATGGCACTTGGACAATTTTCCTTTCTCCAAGGCCTGATAGATATCTGGTTGAAACATAGCAAAAGAGCAAAACATCTTTGAGCAAGGATGGATGAAGTGTGTCACACACATTGTTGTTGCCATTGAAAGTAGATAGTTTGCAGTTGATATTGTTTATGGTAGCTGCCTCAGCAAACTCAGTCACATATAGACCTAACTTCTACCCAAAGACTCGTGTTGGCTTATTCCAGCATTTTAACCACACAGGTGCCTAAGTAACTCCCTGCAGGTTGCATTTTTGACCTGTAGATCAAAGATTGACAATGAAGGATTTAAAGTAAGGCCACACCTGGAATACTGCAGCCAATTTTGGTCACCATATCACAAAAAAAATGTTGAGAGTTTGGAAAAAATTCAGAGAAGAGCGACTAAGATGATCAAAGGCCTAGAGACTAAAACATACGAAGAATGGCTGCAGGAGTTGAGTCTGGCTAGTCTAAAGAAAAGAAGAAATAGGGGAGACATGATAGCAGTATTTCAGTACTTGAGGGGCTGCCACAAAGAAGAGGAGGTCATGTTATTCACCAAAGCACCAGAGGGCAGGACAAGAAACAATGGTTGGAAACTGATCAAAGAGAGAAGCAACTTAGAATTAAGAAGGAACTTCCTGACAGTGAGGACAATTAACCAGTGGAGCAGCTTGCCTCCAGAAGTTGTGGGTGCTCCATCACTGGAGATTTTTAAGAAGAGACTAGACCAGTGGTGGCGAACCTATGGCACGGGTGTCAGAGGCGGCACTCAGAGCCCTCTCTGTGGGCACGCGCGCCGTCGCCCCAGTCCTATGCTTTCAGCTGGGTTTTATAAAACCTTTTCACTTTAGGCCTCCGCCGCCGTGTACAAAAAAAAAAAGGTTCAATCAGTCAATTTCAACTTCTCGCGGGAAAAAAAAAGATCTTGCAAAGTTGGAATTGATTGATTGAACTTTTTAGTCCCACCCAGTCTGCTGTTACCACCGCAGCCACGCCCACCAATGGGCCACCCGGCACCTGACAATGCATAAGTGGGTTTTGGGTTGCAGTTTGGGCATTCGGTCTCTAAAAAGTTTGCCATCACTGGACTAGACAGTCACTTGTCTGAGATGGTATAGGTTCTCTTGCTCAAGCAAGGGACTGGACTAGAAGATCTCCAAGGTCCCTTTCTGTTCTGTTCTGTTCTGTTCTGTTCTATTCTATTCCATTCCATTCCATTCCATTCCATTCCATTCTATTCTATTCTATTCTATTCTATTCCATTCTATTCCATTCCATTCCATTCCATTCCATTCCATTCCATTCCAACTATGCACATCGTTTCATGAGCATGTGTGCAGCTTTCAGATAACATATATTAAAAACCTCTTTTCTATTTTCTATTTCTTTTTCTTTTTTGTCTTGTAGAGGCCTAGCTGATCCTTCTATACTTTTAATTTTATTCCTATGTTTAACATATGAAGGGGAGAAATAAGCTCCAGACACATCTATTTATCCATCTTCAACTGCATCCATTTAGAGGCAAATTAT
This sequence comes from Protobothrops mucrosquamatus, assembly GCF_001527695.2. Lineage (NCBI taxonomy): Eukaryota > Metazoa > Chordata > Lepidosauria > Squamata > Viperidae > Protobothrops > Protobothrops mucrosquamatus. Next base: position 151,215 of record NW_015388397.1, read on the forward strand.
CTCACTGTATTTATAAATGAAGTAATTAGAACGCTAATGAGTATAATTGTGGACACAAATAACTCTGCATCGTGGTAATTAAACATGCTGGGCCTGGTTCTTAGTTATTTCAATTAGTGCAGGTTCCATTTTAGAGATCCAGCTTTCTTAAAAGCTCTGAAATATGTTTGCCTTCCCCACCCCACCCTCTACCCCCAGTGAGTAACCTGTATATAGTAGCCTAATTTCTCTACAGTATTTTTATTTACCTTGTCTCTGCTGAGATTATGTTTACATTACTTGTAATTAGAT
>NW_015388397.1:152719-175358 GCF_001527695.2 Protobothrops mucrosquamatus
GATGGAGGGTTGGATGGGTAGGTAGGTAAATGGGTGGGTGGGTGGATAGATGAATGGATGGATGGATGGATGGATAGGTAGGTAGGTAGGTGGGTGGGTGGATGGATGCCTACCACAAAGATCTTATGATAAAAACAGTTCCCTGGAAACTCCTTTAACAAGTTCTAACTACACAAGTCATTTCTTTCTTTCTTTCTTTCTTTCTTTTTCCTCAAACAAGCTTTTCTCTGACCTAATATTCCTCTGTATTTTTTTTCTTTTGGAGGCAGTGAATTGTACCCTCTTTCTCATTTTCCTTTTGAACTTCTGACTCTGCTTAAATATCTCATCTGGGAGTGATTGTCCTCCTTAATATTTTTTCCCTCACAGGATAAGCTGTTATAGAAAGATATGGGCTAATGCCCTGTTACAGAAGGGAGAAAATTAACATATGCAGCCAGACCATCAACTCAATTAAGCTACTGTTGCTTCATTGGCTCCAGAAAGGGACAGTCTCTTGCACATTAGATTTTATTCATTTGCTTGCAATAGATGTGCACTTAGAACAAACATTGTAGATCCAAAAGCAACACATTTTGGCCTCTGATCAGAAATACAATTTGCTAGGGTAAGTTAAAATAAAAGTTCGGGACCCCTGAGTGTTTTTTTTTTTTTAATAGAAGCAAATTGCACCTATTGCAATCTTGCAGAAAATAATAAAAACAGTGACTCCGATCAATTATCAGTTATGAGAAAACTGATGCAGTTGTAAAAACCAAGTCTCCCCCCTCAAAAAAAACAAAACAAAGGGGGAAGGAAGGAAGAAAGATTGACAGCAGACCTGAATAGCATCTGTAAGTAAGTGTGCATTGGTGCAACTATGATGAAACTAAGCAATAGTTTAAATATGTTAATTTTGGTCACGATCTCCTGAATTTTAATTGGCTGCAACTTCAAGCAGATTTAAAAAAAAACACAAAACAAAAACCAGTAATAATGTCTCAGGCACAATCACACTAGCCGACTAGCTCTAAGTTGCTTGTCAAAGATGTATAGGTTATCAATGAAATAGAAACAATATTGTTGTGAGTATCAGTGCTGTTCCACCTGTGTGACTCCATCATCAAGTTTTTCCCCTGTCCTCTGTGTCTGAAACTTTACCGTTACTAATTTATGCTTTTCAGAGGCTCCATCTAAATCATTCTCAAAAAACAAGGAGGAAAACAATTTTCCTTATTTCCAGTCCCCAATGCTGGAAATAGAAGAAAGAATAGGAAAGATACACACACACACACACACACACACACACACACACACACACACACACACAGATAGAGATAGAGATAGAGAGACAGAGAGACAGAGAGGCAGAGAGAAAGATAGATAGACAGACAGATAGAGACAGAGATAGATAGATAGATAGATAGATAGATAGATAGATAGATAGATAGATAGATAGATAGATAGATAGAGATAGAGAGATAGAGAGATTAATGGATGCATCAGTCATTCGAAAGAAAAGATATAAAAGCTATGAACTGAACTGAATGAATAAACATTCATCAATGAATAAACATTCATCAGTTATAATTAATGGGAATTCACACTATGACACGCTAGAGCTTTGACATGCTGTACATTGAAATAATTCAGAAAAGGTACTTTGGAGCACCTAAGGATGCATGCCTAACACTCTGTAACTCTTTAAAGCATCTGCATCTTTGCCCAGGACCATCTGATTGCCCAACGTAGCTATCATGTAATCCCAGAAAAAGACGCATATGTTTTAAAGGGTTGCAGACTGTGTTGCCTGCTCATCTTTATAGGGTCTGCAACACTCCAATTTTTCTGCAGTCTGATTTGATGGGGCCTGTGGGGGGGGGGACTTCAGGAAGTGCTACTTCTATAAAGTAGGCGGGGAACTTGGCAATAACCTGGAAAAGGCAGTGAAACACAACCCCACAACTCAGCTAAGAAAACTAATCCATGGAATCATCCGATGTCAAGCTTGACTCAAGAGCTTGTTTTAACTCATAACAGAGAGAGAGAGAGAGAGAGAGAGAGAGAGAGAGAGAGAGAGAGAGAGAGAGAGAGAGAGAGAGAGAGAGAGAGAGCGCACAATAGGGCATCAAAGCTGCAAGGCACAAAGGGACAAAATTGGGATTACATCGTTGCAGGTCCCATCTTGCAAGTCCTGACACACTCACACACTCCTGTGCTGTGAATGTTGAGCCTGGGGTCACATATTTTGACTCAGGGTGTAATAGAAACCCATGGTGATAATTCATTTAGTGCAATTGATGAAGCACGCTAACCATGACTTATTTAACATAACATTAGTGATCTGCATTTGAACCAGGATAAGAAATAGAGACAGAGAGAGAGAAATAGAGAGATGAGAGAGAGAGAGAGAGAGAGAGAGACAGAGACACACACACAGAGAGAGACAGAGACAGAGAGAGATGAGAGAGAGAGAGAGAGAGAGAAAGAGAGAGAGAGAGAGAGAGAGAGAGAGAGAGAGAGAGAGACAGAGAGAGAGATCCAGAATACTAGCAAATTATTTCCACACAACTGGAAAGTCAAGTCTGCGAAAGTTGCCAGGAAACGAATATGCCTTCAAGGCAATCCAACTTTACCCTAACAATGATTCTTATCAGAACTTAATCTTCTCCTACATTTGGGCTATTTGTCAAATAACCTAGCTCATTAAAAGAAAAAGGGGGAAGAGCTATTTTAATTTCCTGATCAAATTTATCAACTGTTGCTTACAAAAGAAGATCCTAAAAGGAAAAAAACAAAAACAAAGAGTAAGCTTGTTGGGGAACAGATTGGCGTCGCCAACGGCAGGGAGAATGTTGGATGTTTTTATCTTAACAATCCCATCCAGAGCAGATTTCCTGATTGAGACCCAAGGCAGCACCTTCAAAATCTCTCCACTCTACTTGATTTACTTTTTTTCTGCTGTATTTACTGTCTTGTTGTTTGTTGTCAGCCCTGTAGCACCTAGCACGAACTCTACGATTGCCATTGGGATACGTTATTTTGAGTTGGTAATGAATAATTCTCTCACGTGTTATTATTCAAAATAGCAGGTTTCAGATGTGTGACCGTACGGTGTACACATTCAATTGTTTCCTTAGCAAAGTGTGGATTTGCCTTCTCCGTTTTTTGTTTTCCTTCCTCAAAGGTTGGAAGAAGTTGGAACAAGGCGCGATGGAAGGCAAGAATGATTATCGCGTTTGTCAGATCCAGCAGACAGTAAGTGAGAGAAAGAAAGGAGTGAGACTCTACAAAGTAGATCACATATAATGGCTTTGATGATATAGGCGCTATTATTTTACACAGACCATATTCGCATGCATTTGGCAGGTTTTGTTTAACAAATTCTCATTCCAGGCAAAGTTTCTCATTTTTAGTACACCACGAAAGAGACGCCAGATAAAAATACCACCCAGACGAAGCGCGTTCCCAGCGGGATTCATTAATATTTTCCCAACTGTCATTCCTTTGTAACCGTGACCTGCCATTTTAATGATGAAGGCCCATAGTTACATGGTTTCTAATGTCATTAGAAATGGGACGAAGTGGGGAGGAAATGGAAAGTACTAACTTGGAGAATCCATAAGTGGCTACTTAAATTTGCTCCCAAAGGGGAGGTGTTGGCCATGAAAATGGCTAAGGTCCCCGAATTTAAAATAAGGATGGCTTTCTCTTTCAGAGAGGGGCCCAGATTCTCTCTCAGCAGCTTCTGTAACTTTTATGAAATCGCGATAAATGCTATTTATGTACCGTAGCTTTTGAAAAATGCAGGATGTGGCAATTCATTCGAATGGGGAAGTTGTAGGGTAGATATCATTGTAAAAAGGCCCATCCACACATGAAGACAAAGATAATAATAATAATAATAATAATAATAATAATAATAATAATAATAATAATAATAATAATAATAATAATAATAATAATAATAATAATAATAAAGTTGGAAGGGACCTTGGAGGTCATCAAGTCCAACCCCCTGCTCAGGTAGGTAACCCTATACCATTTCGGACAAATGGCTGTCCAGTCTCTTCTTAAAAACTTCCAGTGTTGGAGCATTCACAGCTTCTGGAGGCAGGTTGTTCCACTGGTTAATTGTTCTAATTGTCAGGTAGTTTCTCCTTAGTTCTAGGTTGCTTCTCTCCTTGGTTAGTTTCCATGCATTGCTTCTTGTCCTGCCTTCAGGTGCTTTGGAGAATAGCTTGACTCCCTCTTCTTTGTGGCAGCCCCTGAGATATTGGAACTCTGCTATCATATCCCCCCTCATCCTTCTCTTCGTTAAACTAGACATACCCAATTCCAGCAACCGTTCCTTATATGTTTTAGCCTCCAGTCCCCTGATCATCTTTGTTGCTCTTCTCTGTACTCTTTCTAGAGTCTCAACATCTTTTTTACAGCGTGGTGACCAAAACTGGATGCAGTATTCCAAGTGTGGCCTTACCAAGGCATTGTAAAGTGGTATTAATACTTCACGTGATCTTGATTCTATCCCTCTGTTAATGCAGCCTAGCACTGTGTTGGCTTTTTTGGCAGCTGCAGCACACGCTGGCTCATATTTAAATGATTGTCCACTAGGACTCCGAGATCCCTCTCCAAGATCCCTCCCCTCTGAGATGCTCTCTGTGTTCCTAATCTCTTGGTCCTTGATGTGCTGGGTTTTGCCTTAGTTAGATGATCCTAGAAAGAGTGCAGAGAAGATTAACAAAGACAGTCAGGGACTGGAGGCTAAACCATATGAATAACAGTGGCAGGAATTGGGTGTGTCTAGTTTAATGAAAAGAAGGACTAGGGGTGACATGACAGCAGTGTTCCAACATTTGAGGGGCTGCCACAAACGGGTCAACCTATTCTCCAAAGCACCTGAAGGCAGAACAAGAACCAAGAGTTGGAAACTAATTAAGGAGAGATCCAACTTAGAACTAAGGATAAATTTACTGATAGAACAATTAACCAGTGGAATGGCTTGCCTTCACAAGTTTTGGGTGCTCCATCACTGGAGGTTTTAAAGAAGAGATTGAACAACCATTTGTCTGAAATGGTATAGGGTTTCCTACTTGAGCAGGTGGTTGGACTAGATGACCTCCAAGGTCCCTTCCCACTCTATTTTTCCATTATTCCTAAGGATTTACCCTGATGGTTACATATCACTGGGTAGAAAATATTTTAGGTGAGGAAATTATAGAAATGTACTACTCCCATGGATCCAAATACACTTTTGCCTTTATTTCTACCATGACACTGATTGATTGATGATGCACCATCAAATTGTTGTTGACTCTTAAGAGACCAGCTGGCATGATAACCGATGGTGTTATCACATTTTCTGTAAGTTACAATAATGTTCGTCACCGTGCTATTACTCAACATGCATACGCCATCATGCTACAACTGGAAGCTGTACTTCATGGCCCCTCTGTCTGGGAAATGGCACTGTGATTGCCTAAAGAAACTTTAAGTATAATTTATTTATTTTTTTATTTCGTTATCAAGAAATTCACACTAATATATCAACGTTGATATTTGAGAACAAGGAAGCCATCGCAGGCCACTGAAGAATGAAAAACGAAGGGTTTCTCGTCTGGCTGAGTTCCTTTGGAATTTTTCAGGGTATCTCATATTCTACTCCTCTGGAACTCATTTACTGTGATTTTAATGTCTGCTAGCTTAGAATCATAGGGCTGGAAGGGACCTGAGAGTCTTCTAGTCCAGGGCTTTTCAACCTTTTCACCCATTATACCACTTTTAGGATATGGCAATATCCGAGTACCACCAGTCGCCTAGCAAGGTGTGAAAAACTTGATGACCCCCCCAAAAAGGAAAAAAGTGATGAAGTACAGGTAATCCTCAACTTACAACAGTTCGCTTAGTGACTGTTCAAAGTTACAATGGCACTGAAAAAAATGCCCCCCCCCCAAGCCACAGCCAAGCAAGACACCTGCCTGCCCACCCGGCCGCGCTCTTCCTCCTGTCTGAGGTTTTCATTGTTGTGAGCATTTCTGTTGAGGATTGGCAGCGGGGGTGGGGTGGGGGATGTTTGGTTTTTATTCCCCCCCCCATCTGCTGGGTGGTTGCAGCAGGTTTTGATCACTTCACATGACCCTGGGACACTGTGACCATCATAAATATGAATCAGTTGCTAAGCATCTGAATGTAAATCACAAGACCCTGGAGATGCTGCAACATTCCAGCTGATCGGCGCTTCTTCTGGGCTCAGCAGGAGTGCTGAGGTCCAGCTGGAGCCTGGTGCTGATCCTGATGCTTCCACTGAGCCCTGACAGCCCCGAAGAAGTGCTGATCAGCTGGAAAGTGGCACTGATCCTGGCGCTTCCGCTGAGCTCTGACAGCCCTGCAGCTCCAGCCATCTCTTACTCAGGCTTGTGCAGTGCTGCCACCAGTTCAGCTCATTCCCCTCCCCTGCTAGCACTTTTCTAGGATGGTCGCGTACCACCTGCCAGGTGCCAATGTACCACAGGTGGTACCCGTACCACTGGTTGAAAAGCCTTGTTCTAGTTCAACCTCCTGTTCAAGACAAGAGTCTCATAGCATCTCAGTGAAAGGGTTGTCCAGTCTATTTTTGAAAACTTCCAGTGATGGAGCACCCACAGCCCCAGGAAGCAACTTATTCCATTGATTAATTGCTCTCACTATCAGAAAAAAAATCCTCTCTTTGAGGATCTTCCACCCATTACTTCTCGTCCTGCCCTCTCTGGTGCCCTAGAGATTAAGTCAACCCATTCTTCTTTATGACAGCCCTTCAAGAACTGGATAATAGTTATCCTGTCTCCCCTGATCCATTTTTTTCAATAGACTAGTTCCCTCAACTGTTTGTCATACAATTTAGCCTCCAGATCCTTTATCAACTTTGTTGCTCTTCTCTGCACACTTTCCAAAGGTCTCAACATTTTTTTTTTTTTGTATTCCAAGTGTGGTTTTGGTCACCACGATGTAAAAAAGATGTTGAGACTCTAGAAAGAGTAAAGAGAAGAGCAACAAAGATGATCAGGGGGCTGGAGGCTAAAAGATATAAGGAACGGTTGCTGGAATTGGGTATGTCTAGTTTAATGAAGAGAAGGACGAGGGGGGACATGATAGCAGTGTTCCAATATCTCAGGGGCTGCCACAGAGAAGAGGGAGTCAAGCTATTCTCCAAGGCACCTGAGGGCAGGACAAGAAGCAACAGATGGAAACTAATCAAGGAGAGAAGCAACCTAAAACTAAGGAGAAACTTCCTGACAGTTAGAACAATTAATCAGTGGAACAACTTGCCTCCGGAAGCGGTGAATGCTCCAACACTGGAAGTTTTTAAGAAGAGACTGGACAGCCATTTGTCTGAAATAGAATAGGGTTTCCTGCCTGAGCAGGACTAGATGATCTCCAAGGTCCCTTCCATCATCATCATCATCATCATCATCATCATCATCATCATCATCATCATCATCATCATCATCATCACTATTACTACTACTACTATTATTATTATTGTTGTTGTTGTTGTCTCCCCAGTGCAGTTTAAAGCTTGAATTCATGTTCACGTATTCCGTGTTAAAGGAATACTTTTGGGAAAGTCATGAGAACAAGACACACCAGAGAACCATAGTAGAATTACTGGTACCGCTGTACATTCTATTTCTGTTTTTCAGAACTTTAACTTTTGTAATGGTTCTACTTATATGTTAGTCACATTAATACTTACCAGCTTTATAAATCTGTATTGGGTTTGCTTTATATGATAGAGTTCCGTGGATAAGGAAGTGCTGTTTTCCTCTGTTATCTACAAATATATTAAATCTCTTGAGGGCTTCAGAAGCTTCTAACTAACTTCTTAACCTTCATTTAAGCCCATGTTAACTCTGAAGAGGTCTTTCATGAGAAAAATCAAAGGTTTTGTTGGTGGACACGACAAAAGGTTAGATATCCTAGAATGACTGTAATTTGGTTTCTAAAATGCAGATGACCACAGCCAGGAAAAAAAAATTCCTGTCCATCTTTTTTCAGTTCAAATATGACAGCTCTGATAATCCTCATTTGAATCTGGAGTAGGGTCTTGGAGAAGATCTAGGCTACCACATATTAAAGGACATATCTCTTTAAGGTTTTAAAGTATTTTAAGATCTTTTTAAAGTGGGTAAAAACTTTTTAAGTGAGTTAAAAAAAGTTGTTTCTAACTAATCTAGGGCTGTTAAGGTTATAAATTGCAGTAGAGGAGAAAAGAGATCAAGAGGGAAAAGAGAAAGAGAAAAATAAAAATAAAAAAGTAGATAAATTGAGGACATTGTTTAAAAGAAGATGAATATATTTAGTTAGGGGTTCACTGCTAATAATTGTTTACATCTGCCACCTAGGGCCTATAGTTTATTTTCATTAATGCTAGGCTGGATTCATACTCCCATGCTAATCCGTGTTGTTTAGTGGTCTAGTGTTTAAGCCACCAAGCCAGAAAGCAGGATACTGTGAGTTCAAGTCCTGCCTTAGCCATGAAAGTCAGCTGGGTAACAGAAACAGAATTGGAAGGGACCTTGGAGGTCATCTAGTCCAACCCCCTTGCTCAGTCAGGAGATCTATACTATTTCTGACAAATGGATGTGCAGTCTCTTTTTAAAAGCCTCCAGCGATGGGGCACCCACGATGACTGAAGGCAATTTGTTCCACTGGTTGATTGTTCTCACTGTTAGGAATTTTCTCCTTAGTTCTAGGTTACTTTTCTCTTTGTTTCCATCCATTGTTTCTTGTTTGGCCTTCTGGGGCTTTGGTAAATAGGTTGACCCCCACTTCCTTGGGACAGTCCTTCAAGTATTAGAAGACTGCTATCATGTCTCCCCTAGTTCTTCTTTTCCAGATGTACTTAATCCAGTGAAAAGAAGGACTAGTACAGTCTAGGCCAGGGGTATCCAACCTTGGCTCTTTTATGACTCGTGGACTTCAACTCCCAGAATTCCTGAGCCAGCCACGCTGAGGGGAAAGGGAGAGGTTTCCAAGCTGAGCCATGCTGGCTCTGGAATTCTGGGAGTTGAAGTCCACGAGTCATAAAGCGGCCTAGGCCCAGGCCAGAGGTAGGTAACCTTGACTCTTTTATGACTCGTGGACTTCAACTCCCAGAATTCCTGAGCCAGCCATGCTGAGGGGAAAGGGAGAGGTTTCCAAGCTGAGTCATGCTGGCTCAGGAATTCTGGGAGTTGAAGTCCACGAGTCATAAAAGAGCCAAGGTTGCCTACCCCTGGTCTAGTCTATACTAGTTATACTAGTTATACTAGTTATATTTTGGCCAGTCACTTTTTCTCAGCCCAACCCAACTCAGAGGATTGCTGTTGTGAAGAAAAGAGGAGGAAGGAATGTTGGATGCATTTGTCACCTTGAGTTATTTGTAAAAAATAATAAATTGCAAATTACATCTAAGAGTAAGGTAATTACACCTCAACATATTCAGCCAAAATGAAATAAATGACGTGATTATACGACCTTGTCTGTATAAACAGGAAAAAGTAGATGACAATACTGTTAATATTCTATTTAGATTATTTCATTTTGCCCCTAGTGTCATCGTTGCACCAAAATAGGCCCAGAAAACACATTTTTGCTTTGATCTCCTGAAACGTCTTTCATCTGATAAATAATGAATAAAAATGCACAAGATGGTGATTATGTTTATTTGCTTATTTGCTTGCCGAGTTACAACTCTATTTACACCAGAGCATCAAAACAGTATATATGATATATATATACCTGGATACCTGGAATAATGTGTCTAGTTCTGGATATCTAGAATAATGTGTCCAGTTCTGGATATCTAGGATAGTGTCTTAGGCAGAGAGAGAGAATGAACCAGCTCGTAACAACAACAACAACAACTACAACAACAACATGATGATGATGATGATGTTGGAAGGGGCCTTGGAGGTCATCTAGTCCAACCCCCTGCTCAGGCAGGAAACCCTATACCAGTGATGGCGAACCTTTCAGAGACCGAGTGCCCAAACTGCAACCCAAAACCCACTTATTTATCGCCGGGTGCCAGGTGGGCGTGGCCCACTGGATAGGCGTGGCTGTGGTGGTCATGGCAGATTGGGTGAGTGTGACCAAGGTGGGCATGATCACCTCAATGTTGCTCGTGGGGAGGGACATCTGTGGGGGCTGGGCAGGGTTGGGGGAGATCCAGGGGTTCTCTGGCAGGTGGGGCGGTAAGCAGAAGGCTCGTCCTGCGGGGTGAGGCGAGGCAAGACAAGGCAGGGTGGGGGTGCCATTGTCACAGGGCAAGGTGAGTCAGGGGCCGGGGCGGCTGCTGCCTGACACCATCGGCCCCTGCACACAGAGGCCAGTGAGCGCATGGTGCTGGGATGCATCCAGCCATGTGGGACCTCGGCGAGTTAATGGGTGGCTGGTTGAAGAGGGACGGTTGCCATCTCCGGGGCATGGTGTGTGTGCCCACCGAGAGGGCTCTGAGTGCCGCCTCTGGCACACGTGCCATAGGTTCACCACCACTGCCCTATACCATTTCAGACAAATGGCTGTCCAAGTCTCTTCTTAAAAACTTCCAGTGTTGGAGCATTCACCGCTTCTGGAGGCAGGTGGTTCCACTGGTTAATTGTTCTCACTGTCAGGAAGTTTCTCCTTAGTTCCAGGTTGCTTCTCTCCTTGATCAGTTTCCATCCGTTGCTTCTTGTCCTGTCTTTGGAGAATGGCTTGACTCCCTCTTCTTTGTGGCAGCCCCAGAGATATTGGAACACCTTCATGACATCGGATGGACTTGAACCTGGGCTATCCAGTTGCTAGTTTAACATCTTAGTGGTGAAGGAATCCTGGCTCTTCCCTTGCATAATACCTGGTGTAATTCATATGAAGCTCAGTAAATTTCAGCGCAGGTAATTGGAACATTGATCTGCCGTCTCTTAGGCCACCTAGATACATACTGTGTTGGAGCCAAGCTTTACTTAACAAGCAAGCAAACAAGCCATGTGAACAAACGATGAATAGTCATCGCATCAAATGGCACTTTTTTTTTTTTTATCGAAATGAGCATGGCTTTTGGTCTCCATTTTTAGTGTCATCTTCTACCTATGCTGCAGACGTGGCCTCCTTAACAATCTGAGTAGCTGTTTTGCCCCGGGCAGTGCTGAAATCTCAAGAAACTGGGAATTCCATGTCTTTGGGATGCTGTTTTCTGAAAGGATCGTTCCCTTTTCTCTGGCTTCTTTGGTGCCAAAAGGTTAAGGCTTGTGCGGGAAGGAATTTCTTTGCGTTCCCAATTAGATTCAAACACAACACCGGCTCTTTTCTGAAGCGAGATTGCTTGAGAATAAATGGATGAGCTAATTGCATTTGAGCTGGCCCAATCCAGCTTGGCCCCTCAAGGTAATTGGTTTGGCCTATCAAGGGTAAATTGGTTTACCCTAGTCTTCAAACTCCAGGGTGTGCAAATTTGAGATGTTGTGGCGTCGAATTGTGAGGCGGAAAAAAAAAGCTAATTGTCATGGAATTGGTGTGGTTGAGCGGTCCGTGAATACTAGGCTATAGAATATATGACATACTTTTCATATTCATGTCTCTAAGATCAGCCGCTGATTGGGTGGGTCATTTACAGAAAGAGAGAGAGAGAAAGGAAGAGAGAGAAAGGGAAAGAGAGAGAAAGGGAAAGAGAGAGAGAGAGAATCATAAAAAAACATGAAACATCTCTCTTTCTCTATTTCTGTCTCTGTCACTCTATCTCTCTATCATCCTGCTATCATTCTCTCTCTCTGTGTCCACTTCTTCATTATCTCTTCTCTCTCTCTTTCTCTATTTCTCTCTATCATCTTTTATCATTCTCTCTGTCCACCTCTCTCTCTCTCTCTCTTTCTCTCTTTCTGTCTCTGTCACTCTCTCTCTATCATCTTTTATCATTTTCTCTCTCTCTCTCTTTCTCTCTCTCTCTGTCCACTTCTTTATTATCTCTTCTCTCTCTCTCTTTCTCTATTTCTGTCTCTGTCACTCTATCTCTCTATCTTTTATCATTCTCTCTCTCTCTCTCTCCCTCTCTCTCTCTCTCTCTGTCCACTTCTTTATTATCTGTTCTCTCTCTCTTTCTCTATTTCTGTCTCTGTCATTCTATATCTCTATCATCTTTTATCATTCTCTCTATCCACCTCTCTCTCTCTCTCTTTCTGTCTCTGTCACTCTATCTCTCTATCATCTTTCTATCATTCTCTCTGTCCACTTCTTTATCATCTCTTCTCTCTCTCTTTCTCTATTTCTGTCTGTCTCTATCTCTCTATCATCTTTTATCATTCTCTCTCTGTCCACCTCTCTCTCTCCTCTCTCTGATCTCTCTATTTCTCTCTCTCTGTCTCTATTTCTTATCATGGTTCAAATGCAGATCACTAATGTTATATTAAATAAGTCATGGTTAGCGTGCTTCATCAATTGCACTAAATGATTTAGCACCATGGGTTTCTATTACACCCTAAGTCAAAATATGTGACCCCAGGCTCAACATTCACAGCACAGGCGTGTGTGAGCGTGTCACGACCTGCAAGATGGCACCTGCAACAATGTAATCCCGATTTTGTCCCTTTGTGCCTTGCAGCTTTGATGCCCTGTTGCAGTTTAAAATTTTTAAAACAGCTCTCTGGACTGAACCTTGAATCTATTGGGTAGCAGTTCAGCAGGATGACACATAGACAATCTCCAGATCAAACATCACTTGCAGTATGCAAGAAATTCACTGAAAATTTGACTTTTTAAAAAATTTCCGAATTTTTCAAAGTATACGTTTCAGTTGTCTAGCCTTTAACTTTTCAGAGCGTAGGTCAAAGTCAACAAAAACTTTAAATGTTTTTCTTTGGGTTTACAAAATGAATGCTTAACTTAGGGTGTTTTTTTTTTTTTAAGTTGTTCTGTAGATGTTAGAGCAGCCTCTTCAAGAGAAAATGTGGACGTGCTGTTTTAAAGGAAGGAGCAATTGGCAAATATGAACCAGCCAGTGGATAGTAATATGCCCCCAGTTTTTTTTTTTTTTTTAAAAAAAGAACACAGCACAATGGCAAAGATTAGCAGATACGTGTGGCTAAAGAAGCATTGCTAAATTATAAATACGGGTTTTGCTTTAGAGGACTTCAAGTGCATGAATGTATTTTCCACGATGATATTTTGCTGGGTTATAATATATGTTCCAAACTCCAAATCTGGGGCAAAACAGCAAAGATTAGCCAGTGAGTGCAGGCGGATATTACAGCCGAAGAGGCAAATGCTGAAATTTTAAACATAGCTTCTGTTTCTCAGTGCAGTTTTCAAATCTTCAAATGCCTAGCTTTGTATGACATTTCGAGAACAATGTGTCGCTGGATATAACATATACTTTGAACTCCAGGTCTGGGTTCTCATAATTACAGTAGGTAGAACTGGAGGCTGTATCTACATTATTAGAACTGGAATTTGTACCGTTGCTGAAGTTTTGACCGGAAAGCTATGCGAAGTAGATCAATTATTTCGTATCGCCACTTATGGCACCAGTTCTTTCTAAGAGAGTCAATCAGCTGTGCCATTTTACACAACTTTTCAGAACCCGGTTGTTACAGACACGTAGGATATATTGATATTCCTTCTGCAAACGCTCCCTAATTTGTCATATGTCAAGAGCAGAACAAGTCGAAAAATAGCATCCTTGGGTTTAAGTAAACATATGTTGCGAGTCAGTAGCAATCCGCTTTCAGATTCAAATAAGAAACAAGAAATAATAACGAAAAAAAAACCATGTTTCTCTTTCATAACAGTTCTGGCTATGTATGGAATCTGGTTATCATCCAAGAATATATGCAGGTTATGGATGTCTACCCTGCTTTCAATTTAAGCTACTTTCTTCGCTCATTATTTGTCTCCCAGGCAAGGCTGGTAGTGAAAAAAAACAATCCTTCATAATGAATGGAAAACAGCAAGGAAGAAATACAAACTAGAAAGAAGCAGGGCAAAGGCTATCTGTTTATTAGAGCAGACGATCCAAGTTCTCTTGTTTGGAAGCCATTTGATAAAGAATGAGTGCAGGGTCTGACACTGGATCCACCTAGCAGGCCTCCATATGCCTGCATATAACTCCAACAATAGCAATAGCACTTAAACTTATATACCGCTTCACAGTGCTTTACAGCCATCACTAAGTGGTTTACAGAGTCAGCCTCTTGCCCCCCAAAATTTGGGTCCCCATTTTACTGACCTTGGAAGGATGGGAGGCTGAGTCAATCTTGAGCTGGTGAGAATCGAACTGCCGAACTGCTGGCAACTGGGAGTCAGCAGAATTAGCCTGCAATAATAATTCTGCAATAATTCAGTAATTCTTGCATTCTAACCACTGCACCCACCAGGAAGGAAGGAAGGAAGGAAGGAAGGAAGGAAGGAAGGAAGGAAGGAAGGAAGGAAGGAAGGAAGGAAGGGAGGAAGGGAGGGAGGGAGGGAGGGAGGGAGGGAAGAAAGGAGGGAAGGAGGGAAGGAATAGCAATAGCACTTAGACTTATATACCACTTCACAGTGCTTTACAGCTGTCTCTAAGCGGTTTACAGAGTCAGCCTATTGCCCCCAACAATCTGAATCCCCATTTTACTGACCTCGGAAGGATGGAAGGCTGATTCAACCTTGAGCAGGTCAGGATCGAACTCCTGGCAGTGAGCAGTGAGTTAGCCTGCAGTACTGCATTCTAACCACTGTGCCACCACGGCTCCTGCGGTAGTCTTGCAGTCTGGAGATCTAGCAAAGCGGTCCTGTTGACACCAGAAAATTATGCTTTTTTTAAAAAAAAAAATAGCTTAGGGTACTATAGATCTGAATTTTTGATGGCGGTTTGGATTTTTGCAATCTAAAGCTCTGGCACTCTGTGCTCCTTAACCTATTTTGAATTGTTGTTGTTGGTTTTTTTCCTCCAGTGTATTACTATTTCTGACTTTCTAAAAAAAAATTGATTAGCCATCACACATTGATTAGTTGATGGGTGTGAAGGTAAGCTTTTTTTTCTTTTTCTTTTGAGAGGAATGAATACCAGCCTGAATCAAAACCATTTCAAGTTGAGAATTTCTTGAATTACATGGCGATGCTCATTTTTGGTGCATTATTAAGAGATAGATCATAGTTGTGTAGTCTCTCAACCAGCAAATGGTATTGTTTAACAAGGAAGAGAGAAATCGTATTCTTCAGGTGCCATTTCTTATCTTTCCTCTCATCATGTCTGTCTGCCTGCCTGCCTGCCTGCCTGTCTGCCTGCCCGTCCGTCCGTCCGTCCGTCCGTCCGTCCGTCCGTCCGTCCGTCCGTCCGTCCGTCCGTCCATCTATCTATCTATCTATCTATCTATCTATCTATCTATCTATCTATCTATCTATCTATCTATCTATCTATCTATCTATCTATCTATCTATCTATCTATCTACATATCTACCTACCTTTCATCTATCTATTTAGTGTATGGCATATTATACACGGTCTTGCAATATATATTACATTTCACCTAGATTAAAAGAACACAATAAATATGTATGTTAAAAAGAACTACATTCGGATACCAATATGTAAGTCATCCAACCATTGAAGTGCAGCATTCTTTATATTTGAAAAAAAATCAGATCCTGGACTGGAATATGCCCTCAGCTTATAGCCAGTGACAATGTGATCTACAGTTTGATATACGACCCCCACAGTCATACTGAAGGGAGGATACTATGCCCCATTTATACAGTGACTCCTGGCAGATGCCATTCAGGATTGACCATTGCTGACATGGTAATTCAAAGCCTGGCACCTTATATGAGGGGTCACTTATATATCTTCCTATGTCTAGACATTCAATGACCCATTTGGCTTTCTATTCAGAATTGATGTTAAAGTCATTGGCCAGATGTTGTTCAAGGGCCTGTGAGGTTTTTTTCTAATTTGAGTCCTCTGTCTGATAAATGAGGAATGTTGGAAAATCTATATTTATAGATTCTATTTCTATAATTATAGGAAATGAGCAGGCTGCGCCCAAAGGTGGGGTTAAACGTATCATAAGTTTGGAATCGCTGCGCAGCCACAAGAGAGCCAAGTTCAATCCCATGTGAATTCCATTGACTTATCTAGCACCAATTTGACTTGACCATTAGTAGACCAGATTTTTTGTGTATAGGTAGCATATAATAAATTTTTAGTGCTTTGAGCACAATTTCTGTTTTAGATAACTTGCGCCTGATATTAATAGATGGATAGTAAGAAGGCAAAATAGAGATAGGTCATAGAGTCTCTGGGTCCTGAGGGATACTGATCAGGATCTCCAATAATGCTGGTTCCGATATTAGATCTCCAGAGTTTTCTGCTAAGAGAAATTCAAAGGTACATTTTCCAACAGGCAACTGAACTTTCTTGTTTCCCCCCCCCCTGAAAATGTTTTGCTTCCCATCCAAGAAGTTTCCTCACCTCTTCAGAACTGAAGAAGCTTCTTGGATGAGAAGCAAAATGTTTTCAAAGCAAAAAAAAAACAAAAACCCAAGAAAGTCTAGTTGCCTTTTTGGGGAAAAAAAAGCATCTTTGGGACAACCATGAATTGGATGACGGAGAATCCCAATAGACATTTTCTAACACAGGGGTCTTCAAACTTGTCCCTTTAATGACTTGTGGACTTCAGCTCCCAGAATTCCTCAGCCAGGCATGCTGGCTGAGGAATTCTGGGAGTTGAAGTCCACAAGTCATAAAAGGGCCAAGTTTGAAGACCCCTGGTCTGGATCCAAGCCCGCAGTTTCATCAAAATGGCCGACTGAGGAATTCTGGGAGTTGAAGTCCACAAATCATAAAAGGGCCAAGTTTGAAGACCCCTGTTCTAAGAGGAACATGGAAATACAGAGCCCTGAGGGATATGAGTTGGTGTAAAATGCACCTATGTATGCATTTAGGTTTTCTTCTTTCCCAAATTTCCCACAGTTTATCTTGATTTATTTCCAGGCTTGGATTATTTTTTGCTGGGTAAAGTCCGGTCTTGCCAACCATCTTAGACAATACCGTCAAACTCTTGTCTTTGAACCACTGATTCTCAAACAACTTTTTTTCTTTCTCTTGGTGTTTCCTGAGCAAAATCACGAGCTTCCCATCCAAAACTGTGGTATTTCTGGGTCAGTAACGGTCATTTTGTAGTGAGAAACATCCCAGCTTTGAGATCCAGCAACAATTGATAAAATCCTTCAGTTTTATGGTAAACTGAGCATCACTGCTGTTCTAGTTAATACGAGGATTTCTTCTTCTTCTTCTTCTTTTTTAAAAAAATCTCATTTGAGCTCCGATGCGTGGCATTTTCTAGGACAGGCAGTTCTAAAAGAACCCATTGAAAATAAAAATTTATAAAAGCAAAAGTAGCTTATGACGGATGCTGGGTGGAAGAAAGAATTGCTTGGCCAGCAGTCCAAATACTTGAAGGGGCATTTTTACAATAACTTATATGAACCCTCATCAATTTATTTTGACTCCAGCTGGGAAAACTGCATCTTCAGCAAAGCTGAGCAGAGACCAGCGCATTAAGGAAATGCATTTCGCAACACGTTGTCAGCTTCTATGCTAGATCTGTGCTTCTCACATAAATATATATATACTGTATATGTAGCCTGAATACATCAGGCTCTCCAGCCCAAAGAAAAATGCTCTGAGTCCAAGTAGTGTTACATAGGGACTTTGTTGCACCATCTGCCTGGAAGGAAGATGTTTGCAATTGTCTCTATTAGATCTTTCAGCGTCTCAGGAATCTGCATCGGATTTCCTCCGTCTCTAGTGGAACTCCAGCCTATCATGGATAGACTAGAATAACAGAGTTGGAAGGGACCTTGGAGGTCTTCTAGTCCAACCACCCCTTGCTCAGGCAGGAAACCCTATACCATTTCAGACAAATGGCTGCCCAGTCTCTTCTTAAAAAGAGGGTTGGAGCATTCACAACTTCTGGAGGCAGGTTGTTCCACTGGTTAATTGTTCTAACTTGTCAGGAAATTTCTCCTTAGTTCCAGGTTGCTTCTCTCCTTGATTAGTTTCCATCCGTTTCTTCTTGTCCTGCCTTCAGGCGCTTTGGAGAATAGCTTGACTCCCTCTTCTTTGTGGCAACCCCTGAGATATTGAAACACTGCTATCATGTCACCCGTAGTCCTTCTCTTCATTAGACTAGACATACCCAATTCCAGCAACCATTTTTCCATTATATAATTGAGACTAGACTAAATTAGACTAGACTAGACTAGACTAGACTAGACTAGACTAGACTAGACTAGAATAGACTAGACTAGAATAGAATAGAATAGAATAGAATAGAACAGAATAGAATAGAATAGAATAACAGCATTGGAAGGGACCTTGGAGGTCTTCTAGTCCAACCCCCTGCTCAGGCAGGAAACCTTATGCAAATTCAGACAAATGGTTGTTCAGTCTCTTCTTGAAAACGTCAGTGTTGGAACACCCATAACTTCTGGAGGCAGGTTGTTCCACTGGTTAATTGTTCTAACTGTCAGGAAATTTCTCCTTAGTTCTAGGTGGCTCCGTGTAGCAAGAGGTGAAATATCTCCAATTCAGAAGTGTACTGTTGCCCTTTTTGTTCCCCAAGCATTGAGCATTGGTATATAAGCATTTTAAGACTTATATGCCTGTTTGTGGGTATGTTTCCTGCATCTCCTGATTGTTGTTTGGGTTTTTCTCTTTTCTTGCCTCTGCCTACCTCATGGTTTGATTTGTTTTCTTGGGATTTATAACTGGTTTGGGGTTCTAGAGTTTCTAAAGCTTGGTCACCCTCCCCCCTCAATTTTAGTTTAAAGCCCTCCTGTTGTTGTTTTGTTTTTGCCAACAGTGGTTTGCCAATTGCATCGTCTGAGATGCTTCCCAGTTTTCCAGCCTAGCCTGCAGCTCCATTCCCTAGATCACTCCTTTAAAGCATGTTCAAAAGGTGCTTTTTCAAAAAGCAACTGGACTTTCTTTGTTCTGCTTCAAGACATTTCGCTTCTCGTCCAAGAAGCTTCTTCAGTTCCGACTGAATGGTGGAGGGTGGAAGGATTTCTATTCCTTGCAGTCATCTGGTCATTAGCCCTCTTTCTGAGAGTCATTGAGGCCACTTGGACATTTATCTGTGCTTTCAGGGTCACCTGAATAGTGCAAATGGATGTGGAGACTTCTTGGAACTGCTGACAGGACTGTGTTGTAAACAGGAGATAAGTGGGGTAGTATCCCTCCCTGCCTGTTGAGAGAGGGCTGTTCAGTTTTGACATAGGTGGCCTCTTTGACTCCCTCCTTCAAACCAGTCATCATCTCTGTCCAAAAAATGGACTTTGCTGTCTTTGAAAGAGTGAGCTTTGTCTTTCAAATGCAGATGGGCTGCTTAATCTTGTCCTGATGGGTTAGTTGTGCCATGCATTTGTGAAGCGGTTGTTTTGTTTCTCCAATGTACAGATCTGCACATGGCTCACTGCCTGCCAGGACTAACTAGCCCAATCCTGTATATCTTCCGAGCTTGACAAGATCAGCCAGCTGTGGCCACTTGACAGGACCAGGGCTTTTGAACCCGGAGGCGAAGAACTAGTTTTTAAACTAGACTCGGTTTTCCAAATTAAATTCTGGACCGAGTCACAGAGAGTTTACAGATCAGTATCAACTGTAATTGTCTCTGCAAAAGTTGGCAGATCCCAATTGCTAATATCAATCAACTGCTGAATCTCAATGTTGGCAGTTGTCAGACCTTGAAGCTGTGTATCCAAAGTTGCTGAAGATGCACACCTCCTAGAATATTCAGAGCATTTGCTATCCAGCTCTTGTAACGTTTTGAGTATATAATCTTTTTTTCAGCTACCGCCGCTGCATCTAACGCTGTTTCTGTTCTGTCAGCAGAATTGCCGTCACACATAGCTGTAGGAGTTTGACAGGCATCAGATAACAATTACCTCATAGTAAAATAAATAGTTACTTAATGAAACATGAATACCTCTGTGATGTCCTATAGGGAATTATCCTTTACAAGATAATGTGCTAGGCCAAAACTGTCTAATTTGATATTTCTTGGCTTCATAGTTTATCTGGCACTCTCTACCTTAACTTACATTTTGGATAAAATTGCCCTAGGACTTTCCACTATATTCTGGATGGGTCTTGAGCATGGCTTTCCTGTCAGATCTCACAGGAGACAGCATTAGGGAAAGATGGTCCTATATGTAACCTGCTCATAAGTTATAAAGGGCTTTAAAGGAAACCACCAATATATGAAGAGCTTCTTATACAATTGACTGTTCCATTAATTGGTTATAATGTATGCAGTAATCGAAGCGTACTTTTAATTTCCCCATGTGATTGGCATGAATCTCAAAGCATTTTTTTTCTTAAAAGACTTTTATTAAAGGATTTTACACAGATAATAAATACGTTCCAAGAAAAGAAAAAATAGTATAGTTAATGTAGAAGAATAGAAAAGAAAAAAGACCGAAAGAAAAGATAAAGGAAAAAAAGAAAATAGAGGAATAGATAGATAGATAGATAGATAGATAGATAGATAGATAGATAGATGCTATAGATGATAGGTGATAGATAAGAGAAATGACGATAGATGATAGAGACATGATAGATAGATAGACAGACAGACAGATAGATAGATGATGACAGATAGATAGATGATAGATAGATGAGATAGATAGATAGATAGATATACATAGATGATAGATAGATAGATAGATAGATAGGTAGGTAGGTAGGTAGGTAGGTAGATAGATGTATAGATAGATAGATGAGAGATGGTAGATAAAGAGAGATGATAGAGATAGATATATGATATAGAAGATAGATGATAAGAAAAATGATGATAGATAGATGATAGATAGGTGATAGATAGATAGATAGATAGATAGATAGATAGATAGATAGATAGATAGATAGATAGATAGATAGGTAGATAGATAGATAAAGAGAGAGATGACAGATATAGATAATATGATATAGATGATAGATGATAAGAGAAATGATGATAGATAGATAGATGATAGATAGATGAGATAGATAGATAGATAGATAGATAGATAGATAGATAGATAGATAAATAGATAGATAGATAGATAGATAGATAGATAGATAGATAGATAGATAGATATAGGTAGATAGGTAGATAGGTAGATATGTAGATAGATGGATGGATAGATAGATAGATGAGAGATGGTAGATAAAGAGAGAGATGATAGAGATAGATATATGATATAGATTATAGATGATAAGAAAAATGATGATAGATGATAGATAGATGATAGATACATGATGATAGATAGATAGATGATAGATAGATAGATAGATAGATAGATGATAGATAGATAGATAGATAGATAGATAGATGGATAGATAGATAGATAGATAGATAGATAGATGATAGATAGATAGATAGATAGATAGATAGATAGATAGATAGATAGATGATAGATAGATAGATAGATGGATAGATAGATAGATAGATAGATAGATACTATAGGTAGATAGAGAAAGAAGTAACTTCCAGTCTCCCTTTGGGCAATTGTACATACATTTCTAATCAAATCTCTCTAAGATTTCATCATAATTTCTTCTTTCTGTAACCTATTCTTTCCAATCATCAAAGCCCTAGGTCACAAAAGCATTTCCTCTCTTACTTGGAAAGTCCATAAGGGGGTTCCAGTCACTGAAGAAAGTCAGTAATGACCTTTCTCTAATCAAAGAAGTCAGTTTGTCCATTTCATCAAGTTCTGTCAATTTCACCAACCAATCCTCCACGGTGGGTAATGCTGAGAATATAAAAGAAGTCTTTACAGTATGTCTATTTCATTTCTAATCTTACATTAACTGAAAAAAAGTCAAATTGGTCTCTTCAGAATAGATGGTTCGCTGTTATTTTGCTTAAGTGTTTGGTAACTCCTGAATTTTTTCTTTTCTATTAAGAACGGAGGAGACCTAAAGAGATTTGAAATAACTTTGCCCATAAGCTTTGCTGAACTCTGAGAACAATTCTCAGATTCACATCGTAAGACGTTCCACAAAAGTGATAATCATAAAAAACAACCAAACCAAACCCCACACCTCCTGTCTTTTGGGCTTCCAGGTCTGTAAACCTGAGTTGTTAAAGTTTCTTTATGCAACTTTTTATGGTTACAATGTATTTCCACCATATTTATGTTGGGTTAATTTGCATTCTCCTGACTGCCATCTTGAATTTTTTCCCCCAATCATGTCCTGAGGACATCCCTGTTCCTCATGAATAAACTGATAGCTTGCACTGGAGTGACATCAAAAATGGTCCTGATAAGCAACAAGTTTGAATTGCAGTCCTTATTTTCCTGTATAAATCAAGATGACAGTCAGGAGAATGCAAATTAACCCAACATCGATAGAGCAGATCTTGCTCACCTTTGTTTTAAGATTTTCTGAATGTTTTCTGGACCTGAGAAGCAGCAGCACCATAATAGAAACAATAGTCAAGAAAAGATTGGACAGCCACCTATCTGAAATGGTATAGGGTCTCCTGCTTAAGCCGAGGGTTGGACTAGAAGACCTCCAAGGTCCCTTCCCTTCCCTTCCATTCCATTCCATTTTCTATTCTATATCTATTCTATTCTATATTCTATTCTATTCTATTCTATTCTATTCTATTCTATTCTATTCTATTCTATTCTATTCTAT
>NW_015388398.1:0-28312 GCF_001527695.2 Protobothrops mucrosquamatus
GTTCTTCTGTTTGTTTCAAAGTCTGCAATGAGGACTTGGCTAAAGCCTCTTGTAAATCTTTGAGTGTAATGGAGGGAGGAGGTGTTGGTGGGGGAGATCTAGGTTTTTGTTGTTGAGTTTGCACCACAGGAGAAGAAATAGCTGTTTTAGACAATGCAGGAACAGTACGTTTTGAAGCCATTCTGCCAAATTATTTTTTTTTTTAAATCACAGCAAGTATAAACTTAAAAAGCTTGACTTTAAATAAAAAAAAATTAAAATCCTTTAAAGTACATCCACACCCGGAAAGAAAGTGAAAGTTTTCCTTTTGTTAAAAAAAAAAGGAATGCTTCCGCGGCCATTTTCTTGTCACTTTCACTTATAGCAAATAAAAAATCCCAATAAAGTCTTCGAGTTAAAGTCACTTTTAAACTAAAATAAAAATCCCCTGTCAGATTCCGTCTGTTTCAAAAGTTACTCACAAGCAGATACAATATAACAGCAGTGGCGGCGACATCTGGCTTCGCTCCGAGGAACGAAGACACACCGAGCTGCAGAGAAGAGGTCAGGACTCCGGGGGAATTCTCACCTACACCCCCCCAGGACCGCTCCTGGGGGGACTAGGGAACTCAACCCCTATCCCAACCAAACTCACTTTCTCCCCTTCGCCCGGGGAGAAAGTTCCGAGCCGCAAAACAGCTGATCCACGCTGTTTTGACGGCTTTGACGCAGTCCCAGGCTGGAGGCTAAGGAAAAAGCCTCCTTTGGTGGCGCCTCACCACAGGAAGCTCAGCAACATTCTTAAATATATGGGAACATTGAACCTTTTGTCCCTGCAATACATATAGATTATCTTCCTTTATGCCTTCTGCACAAATATTCCCATTCCTTTTGATGAGACACTTCCCATTTACAAAAATGATCTCAAAACCTTGTTTGTCTAAATTAGACACACTTAACAAATTATGTTCCATTTCAGATACACAAAGCACATTGGTAAACTTTGATTCCAAATATGGAATTTTTACATCACCTCTTCCAATGACTTTTGCTTTCTGGCCATTTGCCAAAGCCACAGCTTCTTGTGCTACTGGAACAAACCTGCAAAATAATTCAGAGTCATTAACAATTGTTTGACTTGCCCCACTATCTATTAGCCACTTGTCTCTGTTGTTGCTATAGCAAACTCCAAATTGTTCCTCTGCAAACAGTTCCTTTTCAGATGTGTGCTCGCTCCACAAATATAGCAATTCTTTTCTTGCAAAACTCTGCTTGCAAAATCTCTCTTTTGTTGCAACTTGGTCCCATCTGCTGCTGGTTCTTGCTCCGGAGACTTGCAGTCTGGACCCCCTCCTCAGGAATTTCTCCTCCTCGTGGCTACTCCTGAAATTGTGCTTTTCTTGTTCATTAAGCAAACATGCCGTTAAAGCCTCAAAATTTAAGTCTTGTTCTTCTTTGCACTCAAATATTGCAGAAACTGTGTCCCAGGTTTTATCTAAACTGTTCAACACCAATAAAACCTTCTGTGACTCAGGGAATTTAATCCCACGTTGTTCTAAGTCCAAAAATATACTGGACTTAATCCTTACAAATAGAGAAGAAATGATAGAGGGAATAGAAATTGCCAGAACCTTGGATGAAAGTGACCGTGTCATACTGAAATTTAACATAATGCAAACACTAGCAACAGAAAACAATCGAACCAATGTCTTAAACTTCAAAAGAGCTGACTTTAACAAACTCAGAGAGAACCTAGGAAAGATCCCATAGATGAAAATCCTAAAGGGGAAAACAATCCAAGAAGTGTGGGAAACCCTAAAAAATGTGATCACAAAAGCCCACACCAGCACAATACCACAGAAAAAGAAAAACAAGAAATTCAAGAAGAAACCAGCATGGCTGCACAAAGCTGTCTCTGACAAACTGAAAGACAAAAAAGTCAAGTACAGAAAATGGAAAGAGGGACACATACCTAAGGCTGATTATCAGCAGACAGCCAGAACATGCAAAGAGGAAGTCAGGAAAGCAAAGGCTCAGAATGAACAAAGACTTGCAACAGAAATCAAGGATAATAAAAAAAGTTTCTTTCAATATATTAATAACAAGAAAAAAGTCAAGGAAACTGTAGGTCCACTAAAGAGAGAAGATGGCAATGAAATTACAGGCAACAGGGAGAAAGCAGAGTTGCTTAATTCATACTTTGCATCAGTCTTCATACAAAAAAACCCTATAGCACAACATACCAAAAAAAACCACTGCAAAAGACATACTTGAAACACAAATTAAAATAAGCAAGAAAATGGTAAGAGAACATCTACCCAATCTTGATGAATATAAATGACCAGAAACCAACAGATTACATCCCAGAGCTCTGAAGGAGCTAGCAGATGTTATCTCAGAACCATTGCACCATATCTTTCAAAAATCCTGGAGCACCGGGGAAGTACCTGAGGATTGGAAAGGGGCTGATGTGGTTCCCATCTTCAAGAAAAGGGGGGAACCACACCCAGGAAACTACAGACCATTTAGTTTAACATCAATACCTGGGAAGATCCTAGAAAAGATAATCAAAAAACTGATCTGCAAACAACTAGAAGCAAACAATGTTATAACTAGTAGCCACCACAGGTTTTTAAAAAACAGATCATGCCAAACCAATATTATTTCATTCTTCGATAAAGTGACTAAACTAGTAGACCAGCGAAATGCAGTGGATGTGGTATACTTGGATTTTAGTAAGGCATTTGACAAAGTAGACCACAACCTACTAATTGGTAAGCTAGTAAAAGGTGGAATAGACAGCATCACCACCAGATGGATCTGTAGCTGGCTGACAAACCATACTCAACGAGTAGTCCTCAATGGCACTACATCCACATGGAGAAAAATTAGCAGTGGGGTACCACAAGGTTCTGTCTTAGGCCAAGTACTCTTCAATATCTTCATAAATGACATAGATGAGGTAATTGAAGGGGAACTCATCAAATCTGCAAATGACACCAAACTGTCAGGAATAGCCAACACCCCAGAAGACAAACTCAGGATCCAAAAAGATCTTGACAATCTTGAACAATGGGCCCTATTCAACAAAATGAGTTTCAATATGGAGAAAAGCAAAGTTTTACATTTAGGCAGGAAAAACCAAAGGCACAAATACAGATTGCACAAGACCTGGCTTAAAATCACTAACTGGGAGAGGGACCTTGGAGTCCTAGTGGATGATCACTTGATTATGAGCCAGCATTGTGCAGCAGCAACCAAAAAAGCTAATACAATTGTGGGTTATATAAACAGAGGCATAGAATCAAGATCGCATGAAGTACTAGTACCGATTTACAAAGCCCTAGTAAGACCACACCTGGAATACTGCAGCTAATTTTGGTCACCATATCACAAAAAAGATGTTGATAGTTTGGAAGAAATTCAGAGAAGAGCAACTAAGATTATCAAAGGCCTGGAGGCTAAAACATATGAAGAACATCTGCAGGACCTGGGTTTGGCTAGTCTAAAGAAAAGAAGAAATAGTGGAGACATGATAGCACTGTTCCAATATCTGAGGGGCTGCCACAAGGCAGAGGGGGTCAGTTTGTTCACCAGAGCACCAGAGGGAAGGACGAGAAACAATGGCTGGAAATTGATCAAGGACAGAAGCAACCTGGAATTAAGGAGAAACGTCCTGACAGTGAGAACAATCAACCAGTGGAACAGCTTAACCCCAGAAATCATGGAGATTTTAAAGAAGAGACTAGACAATCACCTGTCTGAGATGGTATAGGTTCTCCTGCTTGAGCAGGGGGCTGGTCTAGAAGATCTCCAAGGTCCCTTCCAGCTCTATTTTATCTGTACTCTACTCTACTCTATCTACTCTACTCTACTCTACTCTACTCTACTCTACTCTACTCTACTCTACTCTACTCTACTCTACTCTACTCTATTGCTTTTCTCCCTTAAGCTAGGAGTCATCAAGCAGCCAGGAAGCTAGTTATAGTGCTGTACTCAAATTCACCACTAGATGTCATTCAAAATGCATTTTCCACTCTTAAGACAAAGGATTGATTTCTTATATTTCACCTCAATATTTTTTTTCCAAAGAGAAAAATCTTAACAATTATCTCAATTCTCAAATTTAGCAAAACTGTTGCTTTATATTACTTCCACTTCAATATTGTGTATTTCTGTCCCCTATAGAAATTAAAATATTGCTTTCTTTCACATTCTGAGGTTTTTAGCTTCTTGGGAGCCTTTCCCAGGAAATTCAGTTGTAAAATAGTAAAGAAAGGGTCAATATTCTCACCCAGTTCCAAACATGCTATTTACAATGTGTTAATTGGTGCTTTTCTTCTTCAGTTGTCAGTAGCTAATGGCTGGCCACAGGGCTTTTCTCAGATCAAACAGAAAGACCGCCATCTCTCCGTGATTGATGAGACACCCGTCCTTCTTCATTGCCTCTTTGGGGTGACTTTAGGCCCTTTTTAGGGCCCCCAGAAGGCCGAATTTGGGCACGGAAGGCAGAGCCCTGCCTTCCTGCATCTGTTTCCCCACAACGCAAAACCAGAAGTCCGTAACAGAAGGGTTTTTTGAGTGGTTAATGGCAACTGCATTTTGTCTAAAGAATGGTCTGGTTCCAGACTTTACTTCCTGCCCCATAAGCCCCAATATAGCACTCAAGCTTATTGAAGACATTTGGAATTGTGGTACTATCTTCTAAGGCATTAGCAAATCCCCTTAGTGGCATGTGCAGCTTTAATAAGCATGCCCTGCATTTCATCTTCTGGGTCATCTGCAGAGTGAACTGAAGATTGAGACTATCTGAATATCAGACCCTATCTGATATTTTCCTCCAGGACAGCACAGAATCATTTATATGCACTCTCTGGTTATAATTATCAATTAGTTGCAAATCATATCCCCTAAAATATAATGAGAAAGTGCTTGTTCAGTACTTTACTGAAATCAAACTACATTACATCCATAGCATTCCCTTGGTCTACCAAACTAGGTAGACCTAGTCTGAAGCTAATTTGTCACAACTTGTTCTTGACAAAGCCATCTTTGCTGTTGGCAATGGCAACATTTTCTAAATGCTCACTAACATGCAGCACAATCATGTGTTCCAGTTCCTTGCCCAATAAACTAACCAATCTGTGTTTTTCTGGATCTCTCTTTTCCTTTTTCCCCCCTGGTCTTCACCAGTTCTCTAGGCATTTTCAGAATATATTTGGAGTTCTTGGAATTATTAACCAGAAACGCCCAGCTCCATCCAGTTGCCCTGACTCTACCCTGAATTAAGGGATTACAGGATCATAAATAAAATCCTGAGATCATTTTTGCCAATTTTTTCAACATTCTGGGACACAGTATTTTTAGCTCTGGAGAAGCAGCAAGGTGAATTCATACTATAATGTACTTATATCAGTACTAAACAGCATTTCCCCACTTTTTTTAACCATGTTAAGCAGAGCTATCTTTCCTTTGAAAACAGGAACACAAATAAACAAGAAAGTATTAAGCCTTTTTTCATCCTCTGCTCCCTAGCATTACTTCTTCCCTTACCCAACAACCTTCTCGGTATTTTCTTAATTTCAAATAGACTCCTTATTAATATTTAAATTTTCCACCAGCCTACATCCCGTATGAACTTTAACTTTCCTGACACTATCTGTATTGGCTTTAGCATCCACTTTGTACTAATGAGTTCATTTTCTATGCATTTCCTTTTTGCTTCCCAGTGAGTTTACTATTCATTTATACAGGTATCTGAAAACTTTCCCCATTTTTTTTTCTTGTCATTCTTGTAATTTCAATATTTCATTTTTGGGATCATTCTGATTATTTACCCTTCAGGATTTTTAATCATCATATGTTGCCTGTCTTTTATCTGACTTCATTAAATTCTTCTTCATGAAGTGTAATTTGCCCCTATACCTCTCAGCTTTTTCTTCCCTATCTTGAACTCCAACAGGAAGTGGTCACTTTGCTCCAAAATGTGTGATACCTTCAGATCACCAATTATTTGCTGGTTAGGATTGGGTCCAGGGTTTCTGGCTCACCTGTTTCTTTTATCTTTTGAAAAATGGAAGTATCGCCCAGGGATGTCCAGTTGCCTTTTGAAAGTCCAGTTGTCTTTTGAAAAAACACCTTTCAGTATCACCCAGGGAAGTCAGAAATCTGTTCAACCTCCAGTTATTAGCAGCATCAAAGCTGACACCAGTTTAGAGCATAGAAAAACTCAAAGAAGTAGTGCAACATCGGAATATGTGGAAAGACCTGGCTCATAGAATCACCAAGAGTTGGACATAACTGAATGGACATCATGATGTTATCCATTCAGTTATGTCCAACTCTTGGTGATCAGTTTTCTAGCTGAGAACTAGTCAATAAGGTCATGAATTTCTTCCTAGGCATCTGGCTGTGTTACATACAAAGCCACTCTGTCACCTTTTTTTATAGGGATGTTTAAAAATTTCTCACTTATATTTATTAATATATTTAGCTATTTAACAATTAACATAATATCCAGCTGGAAAAAGCTTCAGGAAGTTTTCTGCCCCAGGATTGGATTCTCTTTCCGGAGAGTCTTCTACCTCTTCTATCTTCTGCTTTTTTCAGGATCCAAATAGTCATAGGGCTATGGTACATCTCAATTCATGAAAGGCTCCTGGGAGGCATAAAAATATAAGACTTTTAGATAAATCACAACAGGATTGTATCCGCAGATGTATAGAACAAAAGGAGCTACTTTTGAGATTCTTCCCAGAACAGACTCAGAGAAGAAGGTGCTTCTCCCATATACCCGGAACTTATTTTCTTAACAGCACTATCTGGAAAAGGCATTACCTGCATTTGTTTTACTGTTATTCTATAAAGGCAAAGATATTTATGGTTGATTTGATATTTTCAGTCTTATTTCTCATTAATCTCAGGGCAACAGGAAAAGAAAAAATAAATGAAGCTCCTCTTAGGCAGACAGGCAGGTATGAACATAAACACACACATACATCTCAGGAAGGCAGCAACATCTTTTTTTAATTATACCTTGTCAGCATTTTGCAGTATAGACATGCAGCTCCCAACAGCTGGAGCATCTCTTCACAACAGAGCCTCCTAAACTGCAAAGTCCCAAGGATCTCTCTCAAAAGAAAAATGAACACTCTCCCAAAAAAATCACCCTCCTCCAAGATCTTGTGAACAAAAACTCACTGATAGAGATCATAGCTAACCCATTAATAATGTGTTGCTGCATTTGTATCTGGAACATATTCAGATTCCTCCTTCTATATTAATCACATGTGTTTTATATTAGAAATCCTGCATGCAGCCACAATCTAGGGCATCCATATTCCCACAGGGAAATCTTAATGACTTAGCAATGTTAACAAAAAGTATAGCATTCTAGGGAGAGCCTTTCATTGAGGCCATTCTGTAGTGGGATATTCTAAAAATAATAAAGCACTGAAGTGATACTATTTGGTAGGTCTGGATTATTTTGTTCCCTTGAAAGTCAAGCAGGAGCTGATTTAAAGTTTCCAGCTAGGTCATACAAATGTCAGGAGCAGCTGCATTCAGCTGGATTCAGAGTTTGAATATTTATGATGTCAATCTGAAACCCAGATAACTACAAATAACCTAAAGCCATTAACTCCCTGGCCACAAGAGAAAGCTCCTTGGCTGTTAATGCAGAGGCTGCTGGATTTAGAGGATTTTTTTAGAGGTCATTACCTCCTCCAGAAGCAGCAGTCAGTTCCCACCACATCCAACTTCCTTCCAGGAAAGCTATGACTGGCATCATGCAATCAATAGTAACCTTTGGGAACACCCAGATCTTCATGTATTTAGATCCACTCAAGGCTAGAATATAGCCTAATGAACAAGCCACATGTGGAGTTGCAAAAGTCAACATTCTGATCACAAATGGCTCTTGATGCAAGAGGAAGAAGCTATTTTTCCCGTAGCCTTTTCAGCTGCTAGTTAAAGATTAACTAATTACTACTACAGTAAACCTCAAAGAGTTTACTGTATGTGGCTTTGAAGTCTTCCTTGGAATAGGCATAGCAGTGTATGGATTTGGGGAATAAAAACATTGTATATTTCAATGTTTGCATTTCACTAAAGGATTCATTTTCAGTTGACAAGGGTTTTGTTAATGGAACTTTCCCATAACCTACAAGTTTCATAGTAGAGGCATTTCGCAAAAGGACCTTGATTATTAGACTAAATGAAAACTTCCTCTCTGCTCAGCTTGGCAATAATTGTTCTTGGAGAAAGGAAATAATTGTGGGGATATGGAAGTGATAGTGAGAAAAGAAGACAGGGCACAATTGTTGCCTGGCTCTTGCAAAAGGAAATCTCATGAGATTTCAGAATGAGATTGGGGAGGAAGTTTTCTACAAAAGGTTAGTTTCTAACCAAAAGTTTCATGGGAGCTTTTGGTTGGGTGTATAATATAGGAGAAAGATCAAACTGTGCTCCTCAACTCCCTACACATCTGTACCTACATTTGTAGACAGATACTTAGCCTTCAGGTGGGAAAGTGCTGGATAATGCTTAGTGTAGCGTTCCCATAACTACAGTACTTAGCCCCAATATCTTGCATTCAATCAATCAGATTAGAGATGGAAGGGACCTTGGAGGTCTTCTAGTCCAACCGCTTGTTGAAGCAGGAGACCTATACCATTTCAGACAAGTTACTGACTGATATCTTCTTAAAAACCTCCACTGATGGAGCACCCACAATTTCTGAAGGCAAGCTGTTCCACTGGTTAATTGTCCTCACTGTTAGGAAGTTTCTCCTTAATTCCAGGCTGATTCTCTTCTTGATTAGTTTCCATCCATTATTTCTTCTCCTACCCTCTGGTGCTTTGGTAAATAAGTTGACCACTTCCTCTTTGTGGCAACCTCTCAAATACTGGAATACTGCTATCATGTCACCCCTAATCCTTCTTTTTTTCTAGACTAGCCAAACCCAAATCCTGCAATCGTTCTTCATTCAGCAGGGAAGAAGCCCTCCTAGGGCATTCCTATAAGACCAGTTACCCAGTTACCAAGGTGCCAACTCTTCTTTTTGTGTAGGAGAGGAGAAAGACTGTAAATGACAGTAGACCGGGGACTGCAAACTGCAGTAGACCAGGGACTGTGAACAACAATAGACCAGGGATTGCGAACAGCAGTAGACTGGGGACTGTGAATAACAGTAGACTGAGGACTGTGAATGGCAGTAGACCAGGAACTGCGAATGACAGTAGACCAGGGACTGCGAATGGCAGCAGACCAGTACACCAATGACTGTGAACAGCAACCACACAGCAGAATCTTGGAAAAAGAAACTGATACTATTGTGATCTGCAAAACATAGGATGGGGGGGGGGGGAAATAGGCATAATTACCTAGAACAGAGAAGGTAGAAACATGGCTAACAGCAAAGCAAATCCACCAACCATAAAAAAGGATTTTCAAACAACAAACTCATGGAACAGGTGATTGATACTATTGTGGTATGCAATACATGTTCCATGTATGTGCTTATCCCCAAAGAACACCCAAATTATATATGCATTAAATTTAAACTATGTAAACAGCTAGAGGAAAAAGTAAGGGACCAAGAGGCAACTCTAGCCAAACTCCAACCTACGCAAGAAGGCTATACCCAAACTGAATCAAACAATGGACAAATCACTCCCAAAGGATTTGACCCTGCTGATAAACCCTTGGAAGAAGACAAATGGAAGTATGTCACACATAGAAGGAAACACAATACTCAAAGAAAGAAGCAGAATACATCTAACAAACCCCTACCGCCCAATCTAACCCAACCAGAAGTAACCCCATTAAAACTGAGCAATCAGTTTCTCCCCATAGATGGAAATACACAGACCCACAACCTCCCCCTCAAAGAAAACATGCAGACACCTAGCAAAGAAACAGCACCAAATATCCCAAAAAAAGCCACATCAACAAACACATCTGAGACAAATAGAAAAGCACCTCAGACTGCACCCCCCAAAAAGGAAGGCAAGTGTTGGTGATAGGAGATTCTATTCGCAAAGGAACAGAAATAGCCATCTGCAGTCTGGACATAGAATCCAGGAAAGTATGTTGTCTCCCTGGAGCAAAAATCAAAGACGTAGCTGAGAACCTAACCAAAATAATTAGGTCCACAGATTACTACCCTCTCCTACTCCTTCACATTGGGATGAATGACACAACAAAGAACCTGAGCACAATATTGAGAGATTATAAGCAACTAGGCAAAAAAGGCCAACACCCATTGAGGGAAAAAAATTCTAGAAATAAACACTGGCTAAAGGGTTGATGTCGTCAAGAAAACTTTGGTTAATAATAATAATAATTTTATTTTGCGGTCACAGACCAAAATGCAAGTGCACCAAAAAAAAACACAAGAAAAATATAATCACAAACAATTAAACACCAGAAGCCTTGGCTAAAGGGAATTACAACATTCTCCTCTAATAGTTACAGCTCTTAAAAGAAATTTAGAAACCGGAGAAGTAATATAGGGGGAGCCATCCCCTAGACAATATAAGACCAAATTACTAACATTGGAACCATAGGGATCAATTCCAAGGAGAGACAATAATTTAATTCTGCCTGTGTTATACATAGGGCAGTATGATAAGACATGCTCCACAGTTTCAACTTCAGCCCTATCACAGGGGCATAGTCGCTCACTAAACAGGAGCCTCTTGAATCGCCCGTCGAGTAGTGCTGAGGGCAAGACATTGAAACGGGCTAGGGAAAAGGCTCTTCTATACTTGGGGATGGTTAGAGTATAGAAATATGAAGCCATCCTCAATCCATAATTATTAGAATGGCTGAAGATCAAAGGGGAACAGGTTTTGTTAGCTCTGGCTCTTAAATATTGCAAATCTATGTCCACAAGCCATTGGACTACCCTAAACTGGGCGTCCTTAAGACCATAATTTCCCAGAGCATCCCCCGTAAAACCTAGCAAGTGGAGTTTCTTTGTCAGCTCCCTCTCCCAATGAGAGGTATGAGAGTCAGCAAATACCAGGGAGAGGTAGCTACCAGGGACTGCCAAAAAGAGCACCCGAAACCACGCCATGCATTTGACTGAACGAATGCCCAATTCCAGGTACATCGAAGCAAATCCAACACAGGGAGGAAGACCCAGAAGTTTCCTAAGAAAAACAGCCTGGGTTCTTTCAATACAATCCTTGAAGCCTCGTATCCATATGGGAATTCCATAAAGAGTTTGGGCCGGGTTTTTGGCTTTATATATACGCAGAGCAGAAGGAATAAACTGGCCTCCTTGGGTAAAAAAGAATCTTATAATCTGCTGATGGCTACAGGAGGCTGAATTCATCACCTGGGTTCGATGTTTAGTCCAAGCACCAGTATTCTGAAATTGAATACCTAAATACTTAAAATGGAAAACCTGCCTAACAGCATTACCATTGAAAGCCCAGTTGTATAATTTCCAGGCTCTAGAGAACACCAATACTTTGGATTTGTCATAATTAATAGACAAATGGTTCTCAGCACAGTAGGACCCAAATGCAGAAAGTAATCTTTTTAGACCGAGCCTTGATTGTGATAGAAGGACCGCATCATCAGCATAAAGAAGAAGCGGAATCTTCATATTTACCAACTTTGGGGCATGGGACTCAATGCGTTCAATGTAAGAGGCCAGGTCAGATAAAAATAAATTAAACAGAAGAGGGGCCAGGACACAACCCTGCCTAACTCCGCTCTCAATAGGGATAGGATTTGAAAG
Source organism: Protobothrops mucrosquamatus (assembly GCF_001527695.2). Classification (NCBI taxonomy): domain Eukaryota; kingdom Metazoa; phylum Chordata; class Lepidosauria; order Squamata; family Viperidae; genus Protobothrops; species Protobothrops mucrosquamatus. Next base: position 11,732 of record NW_015388398.1, read on the forward strand.
TTCTCCCTGCAAGCCACACCTAACCTTGGTAGAGGTCTGATTATACAAAGATCTGATTAAGAACAAAAGACGTCTGTCAATAGAACTTTTGTGCAATTTTGACCACAACAGTTCCCTAGGGACTGAATCAAACGCTGCCTTTAAATTGATAAAAGCAGTAAAGAGTTTGCCACCTGGTGTGATAGCGTATTTATCAACCAGGTGTGCTAGAACAAAACAGTGGTCCAAAGTGGCACAGCCCGCTTTAAACCCAATCTGCTCTGTACCAATAATGTTAGACTCCTCAACCCAAATGAGGAGTCTACGTTGAAGATATTTAGCATACAATTTTCCAATGATGGAAAGCAGGCTTATAGGGCAATAATCGGCAGGGTTGTTCCTATTTCCTCGTTTAAAAACTGGAATAATAATTACTAGATTCCAGGAGATAGGGATCCTACCAGAGGAATTAATATGGGTGAAAAGTGTTGCCAAAAGAGGAATCCACCACTCGGGATTAGATTTTAGCAAAATGGGGGGTATAGCATCGGGGCCAGGGGCTTTGCCTGACTTAAGTTCTGAGATAAGCTCAGCGATTTCAGCTTGAGTCACGGGTTGCCATATAGGAATTGCAAGAGGCAGTTGTGATCCAAGCTCGGTCGAAATTACTGAAGCCTGAAAAATTGACAAAAAATGATTTCCCCAATCTCTGTTAGAAATACAGCAGAGAGGGAGTTCTTGGTAACCAGGGAGAGAGCTGGCAACAATTTGCCAAAATAGTCGGGTGTTCTTCTGCTGGATAGAGAAGAGAAGTAAATCCCACTTCTCTCTCTCTTTAGCCCTCTTTTTCTTAACAATTAGCCCTTTATACCCCTGCTTCAGGCGGTAATAGTCCTCTGGTGGGCGTTTGTCCCCTCGGTTACGGTAAAGCAAGTAAGACCGGTTAATCTGGTTCCTAAGCATCAGATATTCTTTATCAAACCAGGAATTGCTTCTTAAGTGATATGGACCCCTTGGCCTACAATCAGCTCCTAGCTCCCTTTGGACACTATTAATTAGTGATTCAAAGGCCAAGATTGTCTCTAAGCCACTACTTGTTAGAACCTGATTATAAAGGCTGAGACATTTCGGAGATGATAAAAAGGAGTGGAACTTTGTTTCGGTATTAGAAGACCATTTGATCCTCTTTGTATATGAGGCCACATAGGGATCCAGTATCTGGGGGCCTTTAGATAAGTGTATATTTGAGGAAAGCCCAATAATTGTAACCAGGGGATAAAGATCACTCTCTGTGCAGCAGTCCACATAGAAAGTATGGACTGCCTTTCTTAATAACTGAGAAACCAGCACAAAATCAATAATACTACTCCCACGTGAGGAACTAAAAGTAAACTCACCGACTAGATCGCCTGGGGTACTCCCGTTAAGGATTATCTTGTCATGTTGGGATGCTAAAAGTGCTAACTGAATACCAGCAAAATTTGTTAGTTCATCCTTAGAATGTCTAGCTGAAATCCGATGACCTATTGCCTGGAGGATTTCTTGGGAGTAAAGTGCCTCAATCGATGGAGGAACTTGGGCTCACAGTCGGGCATTAAAGTCGCCCCCTATAAAGGTGTATAGCCCTGGAAATTTAGTTTCAATACAAGTAATATAGTTCTCCAGTTCATCCCATTCAGCCTTAATGTCGGCTTGCCTCACCATGGGAGGAAGGTAGATGTTAAACACTAGCAATTTGCTGCATCCTCTTTTAATTAGGAGTGCCATGGCTAAAGAGCCACAGGGGGACAGCTCCACTGTCTCCACCTTTAAAGAGGTAGAGACCAAACAAGCCAAGCCACCCTTGGGTCTTCCTATCACCGATTGTTTGATGGCGGCCAAGGAAATGGCCGTAAACCCTGTAAGGGATATCTTGTCACATGCCCAAGTCTCCTGAAGCAGAACCACATCAAATGCCTGAATATAGTTGGTAAATTCTATAGTACCACACCTTCTCCCCCAACCTGCTATGTTCCATGAAAGACATTTAAGAGTACAGAGGAGGGTTGCTAAGTTTGATAGTCATTCTATATAATTAATTTTTTCAAGGGAGCCCTTCTGGTCCAAAAAGATACACCCATTATTAAAAGGCAGTGTCACCCTCATGGGAGATAAAGGCAGGGAAGGGGGGAGGGGAGGCGAACCTTGTTCATGGGGCTGTAGAACTCTAAACGCACTCCAGTTCGTACTTGTAGTTGGATGCTTGGCTGGCAAGCATTCAGTGGCATCAGCAGATGGGGTCTGAGGGAGCCCAAGATCTTCATATTGACGAGTTAGACATCCTGGAAAAAGGGCCAGGGGAACTACCACTGATGAATCAGTATGGGCTCCCTGAGATCCAGGAAAATCCTTATCAGGTAGTGAGAGACTCCAAAGCTTGGCTTTAACTGCAACCAGACGCTTAATAATTTGGGCCCTTTCTGAATATGGGAGCGCACGAAAGGAGTCGAAGAGCTGTATCTCCTCCTGGTTCCAGAAATTGTCTTGAGATAAGTCAGTCACTGGCCTGGGGCTTATTCACTAAGAAGCCTTGAATACCCTGGGCTGATGTTGCTTCCTTTGAGGCCATTTCTTCCCAGCTGATTAAGTCAAGGCAAGGTTCCTGATGAGATGTTACTCGCTGAGGGGGGTTGGTTTGATTGACAGTATGAGGATAAGTCAAAACCCCATCAGAAAGGGTGCCATCAGGAGATTTTACAAGCATAGATGTATATTTAGTAGATGGACTAACATCAGAGATGACGTTCAAGGTTGGCACATTAACATGTGCTACTGAAGATCTTTTAGGGGCAGTAAATCTCCTAACACTCACAGATGGTCGATTACTTAAAAGAGGCTTAGTCGACATATCTTTGAAGACTCTTCTTGGCAAAATGCCAAAAGACCTTAGTAGAGATCTTCTCCTGAAGAATAGTTTAGGGGTGTTAGAATTGTCAAAACTAAGTAACACTCGAGTGCAGTATATAGAGGAGGGTAAAAATTCAACCTCCTTCAAATCATCAGCTTCCAACCCCAATAGCTGTAGTATATGACCCCTTGCCAACCGTATTGAGCCCCAGCGCGGCAAGTAGCCGTTAATAGGATTGATATTTAGGGCCACCTGTTTTGGCTGTAAAACCAGGTGACTGTTTGCATCTAGGGAAACAGAGTTCAAACTGTTGGTAGGGTTACATTGAGCAGAGCTTTTGCTGAGGCTTGACAAGGAAGTCCCGCTACCGCATCGGAATGCCGAGCGGCCGGCCCAGCACTACCACTGACAACCCAAGAAACTAAACAATTTAGGGTACTTATTATTTTATCAAGCTGGAGCTGTATGCTCGCTGTTGTATCTTCAACCAGGAAACATTGCTGAGCCAGAAGTTCTGTAAGGGTGGGCTCGTTTAAAGATCGATTGGGGACCATAGCTTCAGGGGAGCCTTTGTTCTCAACTCAAGGGGCGACACCCTCAACCATCGGAGAATCACCATGACCGGCAGCAGCCAGAAAAAAAAGGAACTGGAGTTTTCAAACAAGGAGGCCAAGCCAAAACGAAGTCTTCCATCTTGGATTGCTTCAAAGAAGGTTGAGGAACCAGGTCAGTGAGGGATCTGCACCTTTTCTTTGACTTCATTGTGTTAAATAACACAATAAAGGAGGAGCAGTGTATTATAACAAGAGACTAATCCCCTAGACAAGTCCTGGATCCAAAAAAAGGAGCCAAGGGCCAAGAGTCAAGAAAAAGCAAATCCCGATGCAAACAATAACAAGGCTCCTCACAAGTAAGGCAAGAATCCTACCCTCCCGCCAAAGCAGGGAATAGGGAGTGAATAAAAATCACAAAATAGTAAAATAGTAAAAAGAAAATAGTAAAAGGAAAAATGGTAAAAAGTAGTAGGTAAATAAATAGATCAAATAAAAGTCACTCAGAGCTAGACAATACTAGGTTTCCTGACAAAGCAGAAAAACCTATATAGCAACAACAGAAAAGCAGCAGCAAGGCATTCCCATAGCTGAGGCCCAGCTCGGGATATAAAAAATACAGCTAAAATATAGCTAACCCGTAGCTGAAATATAGCTGAGAGTGGATTAAGTGGATTAAGTGGCCACACTGCACAAAGTTTCAAAAATGTAAGAGATTTAAAAATTAGGAAAATTAAAACAGTAAGTTGGTTTAATCTGGGTTAAAAGCAGAGAGCCTACTTACCTGCTGCTGCTGCTGTTTCCTGCTCCCAAAATAACTGTAACTAATAGAATTAAGTCAGAAGGAAGAACAGAGTTATGTGGCATCCCGAAAACTTTGGTTTCCTGGACCATGGACTGCATTTCCTACATGAAGGACTCTTGACCAGGGATGGGCTGCACCTCATGAAAACAGAGGAAAATGTGCTCAGAAAAAGACTGGCCCAACTCATTAGAAGGGTTTTAAACTAAAATTGAGGGGAAAGAATAGAATAGAATAGAATAGAATAGAATAGAATAGAATAGAATAGAATAGAATAGAATAGGGAACTTGGAGGTTTATTAATACAGCACCCTGCTCAAACAGGAGAACCTATACCAGAGGTCCCCAACCCCTGGTCTGTGGACCAGCACCGGTCTGCAGCATACCAACAAGTGGGCTGCATAAACAAGCAAAGCTCCATCCTCTGTATTCAGGCAGTATTCAAAACCATGCCCCCTCTGGTCCGCGGAAAAACCTTTCTCCATGGCACCGATCCCTGGTGCCCAAAAGGTTGGGGACCTCTGACCTATACCATCTCAAACAGGTGATTGTCTAGTCTCTTCTTAAAAATCTCCAGTGATGGAGTACCCATGATTTCTGGGAGTAAGCTATTCCACTGGTTAATTGTCCTCACTGTCAGGAAGTTTCTCCTTAATTCCAGGTTGCTTCTCTCTTTGATCAGTTTCCAATCATCGTTTCTCATCCTTCCCTCTGGTGCTCTGGTGAACCACCTGACCCCCTCTGCCTTGTGGCAGCCCCTCAGATGTTGTAACACTGCTATCATGCCTCTCCTATTTCTTCTTTCCTTTTCTCTAGCCAAACCCAAGTCCCACAGCCATTCTTTGTATGTTTTATTCTCCAGGCCTTTGATCATGTTAGTTGTTCTTCTCTGAATTTTTTCCAAACTCTCAACATCTTTTTTGTGATATGGTGACCAAAATTGGCTGCAGTATTCTAGGTATGGTCTTACTAGGGCTTTGTAAAGTGGTATTAATACTTCATGTGATGTTGATTCTATGCCTCTGTTTATACAACCCAGGATTTATTAGCTTTTTTGGTTGCTATTGCACAATGCTGGCTCATAGTCAAGTGATTGTCCAGTAGGATTCCAAGATCCCTCTCACAATTACTGTTTTTAAGCCAGGTCTCGTCCAATCTGTATTTGTGCCTTTGGTTTTTCCTGCTTAAGTGTAAGACTTCGCTTTTCTCCACATTGAAACTCATTTTGTTTGATAGGGCCCATTGTTCGAGTTTTTGGATCCTGAGTTTGTCTTCTGGGGTATTAGTTACTCCTGACTGGTTGGTGTCATCTGCAAATTTGATGAGTTCCCCGTCTATTCCCTCATCTATATCATTTATGAAGATATTGATGAGTACAGGGCCTAAGACACGGGTCGGCAACCCGTGGCTCCAGAGCCGCATGTGGCTCTTTGAGCCATCTCCTGCGGCTCCGGAGCCTCCTCCTCCTCCCCCTCCTCCTCCCCCCTTCTTCCTCCTGCTGCCCCCCCAGGCCTCACTCCTGGCTGGGCCGGCGGGGGCATCACTCCCTGGGTCGTCCCGGGCTACCGAGCCGGCTATGCATCTCCCCATGCCAGGCCGGGCAGTAGTCCTGGCTGGGGCGGCGGCAGGAGCACATTGCTTCCTGGGCCATCCCCGGGCAGCTGAGCTGGCCATGCATCTCTGCGGGCCGGGCTGAGCAGCAGTCCCAGCTGGGGTGGCGGAGGCATCGCTCCCTGGGCCGTCTCCGGGCCACTGAGCCGGCTATGCATCTCCCCATGCCAGGCCGGGTGGCGGTCCCGGCTGGGGCGGCGGCAGGAGGACATTGCTTCCTGGGCCGTCCCCGGGCAGCTGAGCCGGCCACGCATCTCCGCGGGCCGGGCTGAGCAGCATTCCTGGCTGGGGCCACGGCGGCAGCGACGGGGGCATCGCTTCCTGGGCTGTCCCCGGGCAGCCGATGGCCACGCATCTCTGCGGGCCAGGCTGGGCAGCAGTCCCCGGGCTGCCGAACCAACCACATGTGTGCCTGGGCCAGGCGGCAGTCCTGGCTGGGGCGCGGCGGCATCGCTCCCTGGGCTGTCCCCGGGCCGCTGAGCTGGTACGCGTCTCCCCAGGCCGGGCTGGGTGGCAGGGGGGCATCACTTCCTGCACCATCCCCGGACCGCTTCCCGGGCAGCCGACCCGGCTATATGTCTCCCTGTGTCAGGCCGGGCAGCAGCAGGGAACCATCGCTTCCTGGGCCATCCCCGGGCCATTCCCTAGGCAGTTGAGCTCACCACGCATCTCCCCGTGCCGATCTGTGGTGTCCTGGGCGCCTTTCAGCGCCTTCTACTGCCTCCTGCCTCCCTCCCCTCCCTGCCCCTTCGGTGCCGTCTGCCTTTCGTTCTCTCTCTCTTGCTCTCTCCTCATCTGGAGAGAGGGGGGGCAGAGGAAAGAGAGAGAGAGGGTGACTTGTTCGGGCGAAGAACAAGTGGGGGCACGGCAGGTAAGTCAAAAGACGCGGAACTTTTGTGCTAGCATCTCCCGAACCCTTGTTATCCCTGCCACAGACTCGGCTCATCCACCCTCACTCTCTCCTCTTCTCTCTCTATGGAAGAGGCTGCTCACTTCAAATGGTTGGCTACCGAGGCCCGGGAGCCAGGCAGGCGGACAAGTCTCAACTGCAGCATTTTGTTGCTGCTGTTGTTTTGCGCGCGCGCGTGGCACTGGCCAAGAACAGAGCCAAGCAAGCTCCCCGGGCAGCTTGGTTGGAAGTCCCTGCAGCTTGGGAGCCAGGATCTTCCCCCTCTCAGTCCCAAATCCCAAGCAGGATTCACCACATTGGGATTGGAAGTGAGCTGCAAGGAGATGGTCTGTCTCTCTTCCTCCCCTCCTCCCTTCCGCGCCGGTTACTGAGGCTCCCTGCTGGGCACAGTCAGCCTGAAACGGAGGAGGGTGAGGGGCCTTTCAAAGTGTGACATTGCAATGGATGGGACAGCTGTAGCTCTCCAGATATTGCTAACATACAGCGTTTGCCGTCCCTTCAGCAGAATCGATGAGAGGTGCTGGCATTTCTCTTTGTCAGAATGTGGTGAATCCACATTTCCCATCTCTAAGGGAGGAAGTTAAATGATTTGGTAGGTGAACTGGTTCTGTTAGTAAATGGGGGGGGAGGTGAAGAGAAAAAGAGAGGGAGAGAGAGAGGAAAGAGAGAAAGAGGAAAGAGAAAGAGAGAGAGGAAAGAGAAAGAGAGGAAATAAAAAGAAAGAGAGGAAAGGAAGAAAGAGAAAAGAAAGGGAGAGGAAAGAGAAAGAGGGAGAGGGGGAGACAGAAAGGAAAGAGAAAGAGAGGAAAGAAAGGAGAAAGAGAAAAGAAAGGAAAGAGAGGAAAGAAAGAGAGAAAGAGGGAGAAAGAGAAAAGTGAAAGGGAGATGAAAGAAAGGGGGAGGGAGAGGGGGAGAGAGGAAAGAAAGGGAGAAAGAGGAAAGAAAGAGGAAAGAGAAAGGGAGAAAGAGAAAAGAGAAAGGGAGAGGAAAGGGAGAGGGGGAGAGAGAGGAAAGGAAAGGAAAAGGAAGGAAAGAGAGAAAGAGGGAGAAAGAGAGAAAAGAGAAAGGGAGATGAAAGGGAGGGAGAGGGGGAGAGAGGAAAGAAAGAGAAAGAAGGAGAAAGAGGAAAGAAAGGGAGAAAGAGGGAGAAAGAGAAAAGAAAGGGAGAGGAAAGAGAAAGGGAGAGGGGGAGAGAGAGGAAAGGAAAGGAAAGAAAAAGGAAAGAGAGAAAGAGGGAGAAAGAGAAAAGAGAAAAGGAGATGAAAGAAAGGGAGGAAGAGGGGAGAGAGGAAAGAAAGAGAAAAGGAAAGAAAAAGGAAAGAGGAAAGAAAGAGAAAGAGAGGAAAGAAAGAAAGGGAGAAAAAGAGGAAAGAAAGGAAAGGAAAGAAAGAAAGGGAGAAAGGAAAGGGAGAGGGAGAGGAAAGGGGTAGAGAGTAAAGAGAAAGAAGAAAGAGGGAGAAAGAGAGAGGAAAGAGAAAGGGAGAAGAAAGAGAGGAAAGAGAAAGGGAGGGAGAGGAAAGAGGGAGAGGAAAGGGAGAGGAAAGGGAGAGGAAAGAGAGAGAAAGAGAGGGGGAAGCGCAAGTGCCTCCCCCCCTCTCTCTCTCTCACACACACACACACACTGAGTGGGGGGAAGAAGACTGGCAGACCAAGGGCAGAAAGAGGGAGAGGGAGGGAGGGAGGGAGAGAGAGAGAGAGAGAGAGAGAGAGAGAGAGAGACTCTTTTGACATCTAAAATGAAGATAACACTGCAAATATCCTTTTATATATATATATATAATAAAGGTAATATGCAGTGTTATCTTCATTTTAGATATCCAAAGGGTTTTGCGGCTCCCTGTGTTTTGTTTTCGTTGGGAAATGGGTCCAAGTGGCTCTTTGAGTATTTTGGGTTGCCTACCCCTGGCCTAAGACATACCCCACTGCTAACCTCTCTCCGTGTGGATGTAGTGGTGTTGAGGACTACTTGTTGAGTACAGTTTGTCCACCACTACAGATCCATCTTGTGGTGATGTTGTCTGTTCCACCTTTTACTAGCTTACCAATTAGTAGATTGTGGTCTACTTTGTCAAATGCCTTGCTGAAATCTATACTATGTCCACTGCGTTTCACTGGTCTACTAGTTTAGTCACTTTATCAAAAAATGAGATAAGATTGAGCAATCTTTAGAATCTCTAGAACACAAAACCAGTCACAAATCCCAAGAAAACAAATCAAATAAAGAGGTAGGGAGTGATGAGAAAAAAGAAAAAAAATCAAACAACAATCAGGAGATCCAGGAACTTCTGGTGGTGATGGCCACACCGATGGAGGCTTTTTCTTAGCCTCCCGCCCGGGACTGCATCAAAGTCTGCTCAAACAGCCCTCATCAGCTGTTTGGTGGCTCGGAGCTTTCTCCCTGGGAGAAGGAGAGAAAGCGAGTTCTTCTGGATAGGAGTAGAGTTCTCTAGTTCCCCCAGGAGTGATCTTGGGGGAATGAAGGTGTTGAACTCCTCCGGAGTCCAGATTTTTCTCCCCAGCTCAGAGTGTCTTCATTCTTTGAAGCGAAGCCAGACGTTGCCGCCACTGCTGCTAAATATAGAAACTTCAGATCGTGAGTAAATTTATAAGCAGACGGAACCGATCAGGAGACCTGGATTCTAGCTGAATTAAGACTTTAACTCAGAGAATATACTGGCATCTTCTTTATTTGTTATAAATCAAAGTGAGAAGAAAATGGCTGCTGATGTGCTGTTTCTTTGTATCATAAGGAAAACTTTCACTCTTCTTTCGGTTGTGGATTGATGCATCACAAAGGTTTTTTTTTTAAGTTTATTGAAAGTTCAGCGGTATCCTGCTGTTTGGTGTTTTAAATTATATATAACTATATTTAGAAGAATTCTGCAGAATGGCTTCTAAACGTATTGGAGCTTCTGCATTGCCCAAAACAGCTATTTTTCTCCAGTTGTGCAAATTCCACAACAGAAACCTAAATCTCCACCGCCTTCACCTCCCCCGTCTATTACACTTAAAGATTTACAAGATGCTTTAGCACAAGCTTCATTGCAGACTGTAAAACAAGTTAGGATGGAAACGGAGGAGCTTCTTGATAAGAAAAATGAGGAACTTTGTGAGAACATATCGCATAGTTTTCATGGTCTGGCGGTTCATGTAGATTGCTTAGAGGGACGGGTGGATGAATTAGCAGAGAAAATGGAAGGAATGGAGGACAGACTTGAGAAAGTAGAAGAAGGTGTGGAAACTGCTCAGAATGATATTATAATGTCACAATACAGAGAAATGGAGTTTGCCTTGAGGATTAGAGGATTAAAGGAAGATTTACAAGAGAAATTAAGAGAGGAAATAGCTGCAGCTCTGGCTTTAGTTTTGGAGTGCAATCCTGAAGTAATTTTTGGAGAAATTGAAAAAGCTTATAGAGTAAATTCCTGGGTTGCGCGCCAAAGAAAATTACCGAGAGATGTTGTTGTCTATTTTTCTACAAGAATACGTCGTAATGAAATTGTACAGGCTTTTTACCAGCAGAGATTTCAGATTGCTGCCCAAGATATTATACTTTTAAAAGAAATACCTCCTAAAATTTTAAGAAAAAGGAAGGACTTTGCTTTTCTGGCTCAGGAGTTAAAGAAGCGGCAGATGCCTTTTAGATGGGATATTCCTGTTGGAATTGTGGTAAGTTGTGCGGGGACACGTTATAAATTGAATACGATTCAAAAAGCTAAAGATTTTTACTTATCGGTCCTGAAGGCTGACTTACCACTATCACCTCGACTTAAAGCAAAGAAAGATTTGACTGAACAACTACTTGTTGAATTGCCTGAGGCTATGTCACCATATGCAGGAGACTCGCAAGTGGAAAAAGATCCAAAGGAGCAAAGAATGACCCGTGCAGCATATAAATGTAAAGAGAAAGAGCAACAAAAAGAACCTATATCTATAACATACTCACCTACTTCAGAGCCTGTGGGAGGGGCAAGGCCAAAGAGATCTGTGATGACAGATTTACAAGGAATGCTCCATAAGCTTCACAAGCCAAAGGATGGTTAAGTTGATGACATTGAATGTGAATGGTTTGAATTCACCACAAAAAAGAAAGAAAATATTTTACTACTTGAAACAACATAAAAATGACATTATATGTTTGCAAGAAACTCACATTACTTTGAAAGATCAAAAGTGTTTGATTAATTCTAAATTGGGACTTCATTTTATTTCTCCAGCTCTGAAGAAAAAAACAGGTGTGGTTTTGTATGTTAAGAAAGAATTTCTGCCAAAACTAATAGACTTTGACTCAGAAGGAAGATTTGTACTTATTGAATTGTTATTGAATGGAAAGAAATGTCTCATTGTTGGCTTATATGCACCAAATCAGCAACAGCAGCAAAAACAATTTTACAGACTGTTGCATCAGAAAATAACTCATTTGGATTATAAATCTGTTATTATGATGGGAGATTGGAATGGAGTTATAGATCCAATAAAAGATAAAAAGACTTCTTCTAAAGTGTTGACTCAAGTTAAATTGCCTAAATCTTTTTTTGCATTGCAAGAAGATTTGGAATTAAGAGATATTTGGAGAGAACGGAATTTAAGTGAAAGAGATTTTACTTTCTTTTCGGACAGACACCATTCCCACTCTAGAATTGATTTTTTTTAATAACTAATGACTTACTTTCTAGGGTTAAGAAAGTGAAGATTTTCTCTAGGATTTTATCAGATCATAGTCCTGTATGGATGGAACTTTCAACTGAAGAAAATAGAAGGACTTGGAGATTAAATGAGAATTTATTTAGACATGAGAGTAACCTGCAGAAACTTAAAGATCACTTAAGAGACTTTTTTTTGCTGAATATGAATATGGACACCTCTATGTCAATGGTATGGGATGCTAGTAAGGCTTACATGAGAGGTGCTCTAATTTCAATGAACAGTGCACATAGGCGAAAGCAAATACAAAAGCGCAGAGATTTGGAGGATGAGATTAAAACAAAAGAGAAAGTTCTTATTTTAAACCCAATGGATAATAATTTAAAGGTTTCTATTGCTATGTTGAAGTTACAATTTAATATGTTGATGGCAGATCAGATTGCAGTATATGAAACATAACACATTTTGTAACGCAAATAAACCCGGTAGATGGTTGGCTTATCAATTACGTAAGAAACAAAAATCAAGAACTATAGAGAAAATAAGTTATAAAGGTAAAGAAGTTTTCCAACAAGATTTGATCAAAAAGGCTTTTTTGGAATATTTTTCAAAATTATACGCCTCTGAAAATGTACAACCTATTGAAATACAGTAGATAGATATTTACAGCAAGCAAATTTTCCTAGACTTTCAGATGAACAACAAGGAGTTATGAATTCTCCAATTGTGGCTGAGGAGATTATAGAGGCAATTAAACAATTAAAGGTTGGAAAAACTCCTGGTACAGATGGGTTTACAGCAATATATTATAAAATGTTATCAGAAGAAATGATGGAACCTTTGAAATATCTTTTTAATAGTATCCTGTCCGGAGCAGAGGTGCCTCCATCATGGAGATGTGCATTCATATCACTTATACCGAAGGAGGATCAGGATTTGACTCAACCTAAAAATTATAGGCCAATATCCTTATTGAATACAGATTATAAGATTTTCACAAAAATTTTAGCTAACAGATTAATGCAAGTTTTGAAGCAGATAATTCATATTGATCAGTCTGGATTTATAAATGGTAGATATATGAAGTATAATGTTAGACAAATTGTGAATTTGCTTGAATATTTGAATAAAAATAATCAAATTCCAGCGGCTTTTATCTTTTTGGATGCTGAAAAAGCGTTTGATAAATTGGACTGGCAATTTTTATTGCAAGTTGTGGAGAGAATGAATTTTGGAGATAGTTTTTTGTCTGCTCTTAAGGCTATTTATCAATTACAATCAGCACAAATTGTAGTCAATGGGGGATTGACAGATACATTTAAAATTGAGAAAGGTACAAGGCAAGGATCACCTTTATTATTTGTCTTGACATTGGAGATTTTATTGATTAAAATTCGTGAATCATTGATTATAAAAGGAATAATTTTAAACAAGAATGATTATAGGTTGAGAGCCTTTGCTGATGATTTGGTTTTTACCTTATCTCAGCCAACTGAATCAATAAGAGATTTGATACAGATTTTGACACAGTATGGGAAAGTTTCTGGATTTAAAGTAAATAATAATAAGACTAAAATATTATCCAAAAATATGACTAAAAAGATAAGGAGACTCTAGTTAATTTAACTGGTTTTGAAATAGTGGAAAAGGTGAAATATTTGGGTGTTTATATTACTGCCTCTAATGTTAAATTGTATAAAAATAATTATGACAAGTTATGGATAAAAATTCAAAAGGATTTAGATCAGGGCTTTTCAACCTTTTCACCCATTGTACCACTTTTAGGATATGGCAACATCCGAGTACCACCAGTCGCCTAGCAAAGTGTCAAAAACTTGACCAAAAAAAAAAAGAAAAGGAAAAAAGTGACAAAGTACAGGTAGTTCTCGACTTACAACAGTTCACTTAGTGACTGAAAAAAGTGCCCCCCAAGCCACAGCCGAGCAAGACTCCTGCCTGCCCACCCAACGGTGCTCTTCCTCCTGTCCGAGGTTTTCATTGTTGTGAGCATTTCTGTTGAGGATTGGCAGCGGGGGTGGGGTGGGGGGTGTTTGGTTTTTATTCCCTGCATCTGCTGAGTGGTTGCATCAGGTTTTGGTTACTTCACATGACCCTGGGACACTGTGACCGTCATAAATATGAATCAGTTGCCAAGCATCTGAATGTAAATCACAAGACCCTGGACAGGCTGCAACATTCCAGCTGATCGGCGCTTCTTCTGGGCTCAGCGGAAGTGCCAGGATCAGCGCCAGGCTCCAGCTGGAACCTGGCGCTGATCCTGGTGCTTCCGCTGAGCCCTGACAGCCCTGAAGAGTGCCGATCAGCTGGAAAGGGCACTGATCCTGGCGCTTCCGCTGAGCCCTGACAGCCCCAACCATCTCTCGCTCAGGCTTGTGTGGTGCTGCCACCACTTCAGCTCATTCCCCTCCCCCACTACCACTTTTCTAGGATGGTCGCGTACCACCTGCCAGGTGCCAATGTACCACAGGTGGTACCCGTACCACTGGTTGAAAAGCCCTGATTTAGATGATTGGAAAAAGTTGCAGCTATCATTGTTGGGGAGAATTTCAGTGGTTAAAATGAATGTTCTTTCAAAAAAAATTTTTTTTTGTTTCAAATGATACCTATTTTAAAAAAAGATTCTAATTTGGAGGTATGGCAAAGAGGTATCAATAGGTTTATCTGGCAGGGCAAAAAGCCGAGGGTTAAATTCAAAATTATGCAAGATGCACGGGAAAGAGGGGGACTTAAAGTCCCGAATTTAAAATTATATTATGATGCGGTGGCTTTAACTTGGATTAGTGATTGGATTAATTTAACTAATATTGGTTCTTGAAGGTTGGGATTTATTTTATGGATGGCATGCTTATTTATTTTTTGATAAGAAAGTTGATCAAGTTTTTAAGACTCATATTTTAAGGACTGCACTTTTGCGTGTTTGGAAGAAGCATTATTATAAATTAAATTCTAAAATTCCAATATGGGTAATTCCAGAACACTCAATACAAGGAATCACGAGGGGAGTTAAATTGGAGGGGATTTCTTATAAGGATTTACTTATTTTGAGGGGACAGGATTGGCAATTTAAATTATTGGAAGATTTGAAATGAGTTAATATTCTTCATTCCTGGTTCTCATATTGTCATTTGGTAGATAGGTGGCATATAGATCAAAAGCTTGGTTTAACTCTGGAGGATGTGAATTTGATAAAGCAGACTAAAGATCAAAGTAGAGCTCATATTAGGAGAATTTACAGTGTTTTAATAGAATTGGATTCTGAAACAGAATTAGTTAAATATTGTATGGTTAAATGGGCTCAAAACATTCAAGAACCAATTTTGTTGGATACATGGGAAATAATTTGGGTAAGAAATGTGAAATTTACTCAAGTGCAGAATTTAAGGGAAAATTTTTATAAAATGTTTTATAGGTGGCATTTGGATCCCCAAAAATTATCTTGCATGTATCCTAACTTACAGCCTAAATGTTGGAGATGTGGTAATTTAGATGCAACTTATTATCATATCTGGTGGACATGTAGGGATGTAAAGGCTTTTTGGATTAAGATTTGGTGGAACATCCAACAGATTTTTAAGAAAAAGATAAAATTCACACCGCAATTATTTTTATTGGGTATTATGGAAAATTTAAATCCCACAGAAATGAATTTGGTGTTGTATTGCATAACGGCAGCAAGGTTATTGTTTGCTCAATATTGGAAGAAGAATGTATTACCTACTATGGATGATTGGAGATTAAAGGTGTCGTATTTTGCAGAAATGGCAAAGATATCCGTATATTTGAAAGATCAATCTCAAGAAAAAAATATTTTGGTTTGGAGAAGATGGATAGATTATATTCAGAGAAAGTATGAAGTGAATAAATATTATATAGCTTTTGAGTAGATTTTATATTGTCTTTATTTATTTATTATATTATACATATTTTATATTTATCTCAAGTTGGTACTTTTTTTATTAGAGTTAAAGTATGTTAATATTTGATTGTATTATGTTTGGGTAGTTTTATTTAGATCTGGGATGACATGTGCATAACCCTGTATTCGGTTCTGGGAAGTCCAGGGGGGGAGGGGATCAAAGATGTAAATGTAAATTTTGGTATATTAAAATGTTATAGTGAAATAATGTATTTGAAGAAGATGAGATGCTCGGTTGGCGCCCCCAAACTGCGTCCGAAGGATGAGGAAAGGAAGGAGGTGGGATGTGTAGGGTAGTTGAGAGGAGGAAGGAGGAGAGAGGTGTAGGTAGGAGGAGAAGAGAGAGGAGGGAAGTAGGTAGGAAGGGTGAAAGAGAGGGTGGACGCAGGCGGGGGGGCTGCTGAGCATCTCGGAATAGATATTTAATATGGGATTTTTTTTTCTTGTTTATTAATGTATACCATATTTGTAATTTGTTTATTTGAAAATCAATAAAAATGTGAATAAAAAAAAACCAATCAGGAGATCCAGGAAACACACCCAGGGAGAGGCATAGTACATGAGGGTGGATATGACGAAACCCACGACTTGAATGTACTGATGGATATAAATTGGTCAAAAGAAATAGATCTACAAAAAGAGGAGGGGGAGTTGTACTATATAGAATAAAACTGGAATTAAGGAGAAACTTCCTGACAGTGAGGACAATTGACCAGTGGAATAGCTTGCCCCCAGAAATTGTGGGTGCTTCATCACTGGAGATTTTTAAAAAGAGGCTAGACAGTCACTTTTCTGAGATGGTGTAGGTTCTCCTGCATGAGCAGGGGGCTGTACTAGAAGGTCTCCAAGGTCCCTTCAAGCTCTACTCTATTCTATATGTAAGAGAAAAGTCAAGATGTCAAGACTTGCGCGTGGATTGGATTAAAGTGAGGGAATTGGCAAGGCAAGTTCTGCATTTGGCAGACTGCGAACTAACGTGTGGGACTGCCGTGGAATAAGCCTTGCTACTAAACTTAAAGTTTACCAGGCAGCAGTGCTAACTACCCTTATGTATGCTAGTGAGACCTGGACAGTGTACAGGAGGCACGTTAGGCAACTGAATTACTTCCACATGACTTGCCTTCGTAGAATTCTGAGGATCCGGTGGCAGGATAAGATACCAGATACAGATGTCCTCTCCAGAGCAGGCCTATCATCAATTCACTCTGTTGATGAAAGCCCAGATGCTCTGGGCAGGCCATGTTGTAAGGATGCCAGATG
>NW_015388398.1:28412-44565 GCF_001527695.2 Protobothrops mucrosquamatus
GAAGCGATACAAAGACACGCTGAAAGCATCTCTCAAGTCCCTGGATATCGACACCATCTCTTGGGAATTTTTGGCGCATGATCGACCGACATGGCGTACCCTGGTTTACCAGGGGTGCCAGACATATGAACACAGGAGGACAATCTTGGCACAAGAGAAGCGAGCACTCCGTAAAGCCAGAGCTGCAAATGCTGAAGCATCAGTGTCCACATTTCTCTGTTCAGTATGTGGCAGAACATTCCATGCTAACATCGGTCTCATCAGCCATCTACGGACACACCGTTGATGGCCCACAATCCACAAGATGTCAAGGTCTTCATCGAAAAATCGATGGACGAACAACATGTAAGAGAACACTACATATCTACAGAAATGTACATGATGAAAGATAAAATCCCTCCAGAATATATATGGGTCAATATAAAAGGGGAAAAAGTGACTTTGCCATAGGTGTATATCACAGGCCACTCAACCAATCAGATGAAATAGATGAACTGTTTGCCAACCAGTTAAAAAACATATGTAGGAAGCATACCACAGTACTAATGGGAGACTTCAACTATCCAGATATCAACTGGGAGACAAACTCTGCAGTGAGTGGGAGATCAAAGAGATTCCTAACCAACCTAGGTGTCATCAAAAAGGTGGAGGAGGAAACTAGAAATAAAGCTATACTGGACCTAATTCTTACTAATAGAGAAAAATTGATAGAGGAAGTTGAAGTTGCCGGAACCATGGGGGAAAGTGACCACGTCATACTGGCATTCAATATAATGCAAACGCAAGCAATAGAAAATAATTCAACCAATGTCTTAAACATCAAAAAAGCTGATTTTAACAAACTCAGAGAGAACCTAGGAAAGATTCCATGGATGAAAATCTTAAAGGAGAAAAAAACTCAAGAAGCATAGGAAACTCTGAAAAATGCTATCATAAAAGCCCAGTCCAGCACAATACCACTGAAAAAGAAAAAAAGAAATTACAAAGATCTCTTAGACAAACTGAAAGACAAAAAGGACAAGTACAAAAAATGGAAAAAGGGACACATAACTAAGGCAGACAGACAGAACATGCAAAGAGGAAGTCAGGAAAGCAATGGCTCAGAATGAACAAAGACTTGCAACAGAAATGAAGAATTATATTAAAAAGTCTCTTTTAACATATTAATAAGAAAAAAGTCAAGGAAATTGTAGGTCCAATAAAGAGAGAAAATGGCAAGGAAATAACACTCAGTAGGGAGAAAGAGCTGATTAACTCATTCTTTGCATCAGTCTTCACACAAAAAGAAATTATAGCACAACATACCAAAAAAAATACTGCAAAAGACAAAGTAGAAACAAAAATTAAAATAAGCAAGAAAATGGAAAGAGAACACCTATACGACCTTGACAAATATAAATCACCAGGACCCAAGAGATTACATCACAGAGTTCTAAAGGAGCTGGCAGATGTTATCTCAGAACCATTGCACTATATCTTTCAAAAAATCCTGGAGCACCGGGGAAGTACCTGAGGATTGGAAAAGGGCTGATGTGGTTCCCATCTTCAAGAAAGGAAGAAAAACAGACCCAGGAAACTACAGACCGATCAGTCTAACATCAATACCTGGGAAGATCCTGGAAAAGATAATCAATGGATTACAAATCAGTTATTATGATGGGAGATTGGAATGTTGTTTTAGATTCAAGAAGAGATAAGAAAGGTTCCTGTAAAGCTTTTAATTCAACATTGCCTAAAACATTTTTTGACCTGAAGGATGAACTGGAATTAAAAGATATTTGGCGAGAACGAAATATGGAAGAAAGAGACTATACTTTTTTTTCGGATAGGCATCAATCTTATTCTAGAATTGATTTTTTTTAAATTATTTAATTATTTCTTTTCTGGGGTGAAGAATATTAAGATTTTTCCTAGGACATTGTCAGATCATAGTCCTGTATGGATGGAATTATTTGCTGAAGAGGGGAATAGAAGAACTTGGAGATTGAATGAAAATTTATTCAGATATGATACAAACTTGCAGAAATGTAGAGATCAATTGAAAGAATTTTTTTTGTTGAATATGCATAAAGACACTTCGATCTCAATGGTCTGGGATGCTAGTAAAGCATATATGAGAGGTATTCTGATTTATATAAATAATGTTTATAGGCGTAAACAAATGCAAAAACGAAAAGAGTTAGAGGAGGAGATTAAATTAAAAGAACAGGCTTTTATTTTAAATCCACTGGATAATAATTTAAAAGTATCTATAACTGTGCTTAGGGAGCAATTTAATATGTTAATAGCAGATCAGACCACAACTAATTTAAGGTACATGAAATATAATACATTTTGTAATGCAAATAAACCTGGAAGGTGGTTGGCCTACCAACTACGAAAGAAGCAGAAGTCAAGAATTATAGAGAAAATAGATTATAATGGTAAAATGACATCTCAACAAAATTTGGTTAAAAAGAGTTTTTTGGATTTTTATTCTAAGTTATATGCTTCTGAGAATATACAACTTGAAGAAATAGATAATTATTTACAGCAGGCACATTTTCCCAGATTGTCAGACAATCAAAGGGAAAAAAATGAATTGTTTAATTACATCTGAGGAGATTAAGGGGGCAATTAAGCAATTAAAAGTTGGTAAGGCACCATGTAAAGATGGATTAACAGCAATTTATTACAAGATGTTATCTGAAGAAATGATAGAACCATTAAGGGAATTGTTTAATAGTATTTTGTTGGGTGAAGAGGTACCCCCATCTTGGAGAAAAGCTTTTATATCTTTAATACCAAAGGAGGGTCAGGATTTGACTCAACCTAAGAATTATAGACCTATAACTTTATTGAACACAGATTATAAGATTTTTTCAAAATTAATGGCAAATAGATTAATGCAAGTGTTGAGCCAATTGATTCATAGTGATCAATCTGGATTCATAACTGGAAGATATATGAAGTATAACGTAAGACAAATTATTAATTTAATTGAATATTTGGATAAGAATAATCAAATTCCTGCTACTTTTATATTTTTGGATCCTGAAAAAGCATTTGATCAATTAGATTGGGAGGTTTTGTTTCAAGTTATAGACAGAATGAATTTTGGGGAAAATTTTTTGTCCGCTCTTAAGGCTATTTATCAACAGCAATCTGCACAGATTATAGTTAATGGGGGGTAACAGAAGCATTTAAAATTGAAAAAGGAACCAGACAAGGATGTCCATTATCTCCATTGTTATTTGTGTTAACAATGGAGATTTTGTTAATTAAAATTTGTGAGTCTTCTATAATAAAAGGAATTAAGGTTAATAAGATTGATTATAGGTTAAGAGCTTTTGCAGATGATTTGGTGTTAACATTAACTCATCCAAAAGATTCGGTAATTGATTTGGTTGAAATTATTGCACAATATGGGAAAGTTTCTGTTTCAAGGTAAATTGTAATAAGACTAAAATATTACCAAAAATATGTCTATGAATGATAAAGATATGTTAGTAACGCTCGCAGGTTTTGAAATGGTTAAAAAGGTAAAATATTTGGGAGTTTATATTACAGCTTCTAATGCTAAATTGTATAAGAATAATTATGAACCTTTATGGGTCAAGGTGCAAAAGGATTTAAGTGATTGGAAAAAATTGCAATTATCTTTGTTGGGGAGAATTTCAGCAGTAAAAATGAATGTCCTTCCAAAATTTCTTTTCTTGTTTCAAATGATTCCCATCTTAAAAAAAGATGCTAATTTGGAGGATTGGCAAAAGGGTATTAATAAGTTTATTTGGGCGGGCAAGAAGCCAAGAGTTAAGTTTAAGATCATGCAAGATATAAGGGAACGAGGAGGACTTAAAGTCCCCAACTTAAAATTGTATTATGATGCGGTGGTTTTGACATGGATTAGTGACTGGTTAAATTTAACAAATAGAAATATACTTTCTCTTGAAGGATGGGATTTGTTGTTTGGTTGGCAGGCATATTTAATTTATGATAAAAAGGTAGATAAAAATTTTAAGGTTCATATTTTAAGAAGTGCTTTATTACGAGTTTGGAAGAAATATTATTATAAATTAAATTATAAAATTCCTATCTGGGCAATCCCAGGACAGATAATAGAGGGGATATCTAGGGGAGTTAATTTGGATAAAGTTTCTTATAGGGAACTACTTTGTCCGGTAGGACGAGATTGGCAACTTAAATCTTTAGTAGATTTGAAACAAGAAAATATTGAATATTCTTGGTTTTACTATAATCAATTGTTAATGAGGTGGCATTTGGATCAAAAAGTTGGTATTACTTTACACGATGTAAATTTGATGAAACAGATTAAAGATCAATCTCAAGCTCATATAAAAAGAATTTATAATGCATTGATTGAACTGGATTCAGAAACAGAATTGGTTAAAGATTGTATGATAAAATGGGCTCAAAATATACAAGAATCGATTTTATTGGAAATATGGGAAACAATTTGGATTAGAAATGTAAAATTTACCCAAGCTCAAAACTTAAGGGAAAATTTGTATAAAATGTTTTATAGGTGGCATTTGGATCCTCAAAAATTGTCCTGCATGTATCCTAATTTACAACCTAAGTGTTGGAGATGTGGAAACTTAGATGCAACCTATTTTCATATTTGGTGGACATGCAGGGAAGTAAAGGCATTTTGGATTAAGATATGGTGGAACATTCAAAATATTTTTAAGAAAAAGATAAAGTTTAAGCCGCAGATATTTTTGTTGGGTATTATGGAAGACTTGGATGTAAAAGAAATGGAATTGATGTTGAACTTTATAACTGCTGCAAGACTACTAGTAGCTCAATATTGGAAAACGGAACGTTTGCCCACTATAGAAGATGGTCACTTAAAATCTCGAATTTAGCAGAAATGGCCAAGATTTCCCCTTATGTGAAGGATTATTCACAAGAAAGATATTTTTTGGTTTGGAGAAGATGGATAGGTTATATTGAGTGTAAATATGGGACCAAAAAATATCATTTGGTTTTTGAGTGAATTTTAGAGTATTATTGTTGTATAAAGGACAGAATAGTTTATTTAGTACTATTTTTAATTATTAAAGTGATGTTATTATTACTGTTTTTAATAACTGTATATTTGCAGGGAAGTAAAGGCATTTTGGATTAAGATATGGTGGAACATTCAAAATATTTTTAAGGAAAAGATAAAGTTTAAGCCGCAGATATTTTTGCTGGGTATTATGGAAGATATGGATACAAAAGAAATGGATTTGATGTTGAACTTGATAACTGCTTGATAACTGCTGCAAGACTATTAGTAGCTCAATGTTGGAAAACGGAATGTTTGCCCACTATAGAAGAATGGTCACTTAAAGTCTCAAACTTAGCAGAAATGGCCAAGATTTCCACTTATGTGAAGGATTATTCACAAGAAAGATATATTTTGGTTTGGAGAAGATGGATAGATTATATTGAGAGTAAATATGGGACTAAAAAATTTCATTTGGTTTTTGAGTAAATTTTAGAGTATTAATGTAGTTTATATGTTATAATAGGTTACTTATTTTTATTTATGATTATTAATATGATGTTATAATTATTGTGTTTAATACTAGTATATTTGTTTAAAAGAGAGTTAAAGGATGTCATAGAATTATTATTCTAATAGTTGATTAATGTTAGATAGAGTATGGTTATTGTATTGTTAATCCTGTGATTGGCTCTGGGAAGTGGGGGGGAGGGAGGGGGAGGGGAAGGGTGGGTTTAGGGGAGGGGGGGAATTATATTGTAAAACTTTTATAAAATTGTCAATAAAAAAAAAGATTATGCAAAGTATTAGTACAGCTTTATAAAATCTAGTGAGACCACACCTGGAATACTGCAACCAATTTTGGTCACCAGACTAAAAAAAAGATGTTTAGACTTTGTAAAAAGTTCAGAGAAAAGCAACTAAGATGATCAAAGGCCTGGAGGCTAAAACATACAAAGAACGTCTGCAGGACTTGGGTTTGGCTAGTCTAAAAGAAGAAGAAATAGGGGTGATATGATAACAGTATTCCAGTATCTGAGGGGCTGCCACAAAGAAGAGGGGGTCAAATTATTCTCCAAAGCATCAGAGGGCAGGACGAGAAATAATGGTTGGAAACTGATCAAAGAGAGAAGCAACATGGAATTAAGGAGAAACTTCCTGACAGTGAGGACAATTAACCAGTGGAACAGAATGCCTTCAGAAATCATGGGCGCTCCATCACTGAAGGTTTTTAAGAAGAGACTGGCCAGTCATTTGTCTGAGATGTATAACTTCTCCTGCTTCTGCAGGGGCTGGACTAGAAGATGTCTGTTATGTTAGAGTTCGGTGAGGCATCGACGAGGTAGTAGGTGAACAAACAGCTCTTTATTGCAGGTTTAAAACAGAAGACTGGAAAACTGCAGTTCCACCCTTATTTATACACTCAACAACTAGGTGGCAGCCAATAGGATTCAAATATTAGTTCCTGCTTTAACACAAGATAATTAGTCTGGCTCTTACTTACAGAGTCTTATGACTGTTTTTTCAACAATTCCAAATACTTTACCTCAATACATTACACCCCTTTCCCCTAGATAGTTCATAAGGTCATATGTTGAACATAGTCCCTTAAATATGTTGGTGACCTTTTCGCCCGTTCCGAACGCCTCGGAACTGCTGGAGGCCCCTGGTCAGTCAGCTCGCCTGCCAGGCTTGGAAGACCAGGGCTATGGGACCCATCTATCATGGGTAGATTCGAGTCTCTGTGGCTGGGTTGTCCTGGTAGGCCCAAGCCAGTGTCCACAGGTGGAACAAAGTCCACCAGTCCTGAAAATGGAGCCGTCAGCTGGCATTGTCCATTGGTTGTGGTATCAGTGGTTGGGACTGATTCACCAGAAGCTTGAGTCTCGTCCCTTAGTCGGAGAGCTCCACTGTCGCTGGCAGAGTCTGATGCACTACTGCCATCAGGCTGCTCCTGAGTTTGAATGTCACTAGAGTCATGAGTTATTGGCTGGTTTGCTAACCCCCACCACAGTTGGTCAATGTGCCTGCGTAGCACATGACCGTCTTCCAGGACCACTTTGTAAGAAAGTGCCCAGTCACCTTACAAACCACAGCTACCACCCACACTGCCCCTTGCCCATAGTTCCTTGCCCAGACCGGGTCACCAACTTGCAAGTGCCATGGTGCCTTTGGCTGTGTTGCTTGTGAGGAAAATCTATCTGGATGTAGGCAATCCAGCTTTGTGATCAAACGCCGGCCCCATCTTAATTCTGCTGGGCTTCTGCCCATAGAAGTGCATGGGGTTGTATGTTGGCAGAGTAAAAAATCTGCCAGTCTGTGTTGCCAGTTACCTGAGACTATCCGCTTTAAGGATTCCTTCGTTGTTCAGATCATGCGCTCCGCTTGATCGTTCGAAGCCGGGTGAAAAGGAGCTGATGTGGCATGTCTGATCATATTTGCCCTTAAAAAGGACTGAAATTCTGAAGCAGTAAACTGGGCCCCATTGTCAGAAACTATCACATCGGGTAACCCATGTGTGGCAAAAATCCTGCAAAGTTCTTGTATGGTCCTGGCAGCAGTCATGGTGGGGACAGTTGCGACCTCTAACCACTTGGAGTGACTGTCTACCACAATGAGGAAGAGTTGTCCCTGGAAAGGCCCTGCATAATTGATGTGGATCCTGGACCAGGGGGCGTGTGTGGTTTCCCATCTATTGACTGGGGCATGGGGCATCTCTGGCCTATATTGCTGGCAAATGTGGTAGCTGTGTACCTGAGCCTCAATATCTTTGTCCAGCCCAGGCCACCAAAGGTAGCTTCGCACAAGTGCCTTCATCCAAACTATTCCCGGATGTCCCTCATGCAGAGACTCCAGGACTCTAGTCCTCAGTGAGTTCGGGACTACAACCCGACTACCCCACATGATGCACCCCCTGTGAGCTGACAACTCGTCCTTCCTCCTACTAAAACTCTGGAAGTTAGGCCCTGGACTAGTTTCTGGCCACCCTGTGAGCACCCAATTTAACATGCGACTTAGCGTCGTGTCGGACGCTGTCTCCGCAGTCACGTCTCCTGCGTTAAGGGGAGACTCAGACAGATCCTGGCTATCCAGGATGCGCATGGCTGGAGCAGGGTCAGGCTCTAAATGTGGCAATGGCAGTCTGCTAAGGCCGTCTGGGTGGCCCATTTCCCTACCTGGTTTATGAATCAAATTGAAATTGTATGCTGACAGAAATATTGACCACCTCAACATCCTAGGAGATATGATCTGGGGTGTTTGCTTGTTTGTTGTGAACAACCCCAGGAGTGGCTTGTGGTCTGTGAAGACCGTGAAAGGCCTGTCATACAGGTAGTCATGAAACTTCTTGACCCCTGCCACTATGGCCAAGGCCTCTTCATCTATTTGAGCGTAATTACGCTCTGCAGAGGACAAGGTCCTCAAGTAATAGGCTATTGGAGCTTGCCTTCCATGACTCAACACAGCCCCAAACCCATATGGTGACGCATCACAAGTGATGCAGACAGGCAGCTTTTCATTAAAATGCATCAAAACAGAGTTTGAAGACAGCAGTGATTTGACTGCTGAGAAGCTCCTCTCGTGGACGCTGGTCCACTTCCACTGTGCATGTTTGTCTAAGAGCTGGTGTAATGGCTCTGCCACTGCGGCTTTGTGAGGTAGGAAGGCATGATAAAAATTGAGCAGTCCTAGCAACTCTTGGAGCTCCCCCTTTGATCTTGGACTGGGGGCCTGCTGAATTGCTTTGAGCTTGGATTCAGCAGGATGAATGCCTTGGGCATCTATACGGAAACCAAGGAACTCAGTTGAAGATACCCCAATCTTACATTTCTCCCGCTTCAGTTTTAGCCCCGCTTTGCGGAAGCGCTGAAGGATGGCCTTGAGCCGTTCTGCCAATTTTTCGATTGATTCCCCAGCTATGAGGACATTATCGAAATATGGGCACATGCCTGGAATACCTTTGAGCGTGCGCTCCATCACTCCCTGGAAGACGCCTGGGGCAACACTGATCCTGAATTGTAGGTGCTTAACCTTGAAAGCTCCCCTGGGAGTAACTATGGTTTGAGCTTCCACCGTGGCATCATCCACCAGCAGTTGCTGATAGGCTTGAGCCAAATCTAACTTGGCAAAGATGCGACCTCCCTGTAGTGACGCCAAAATGTGGCTGACTACAGGCAACAGATATGTGTGTTGTTGGAGTGCTCTATTGATAGTGCACTTGTAAACTGTGCATATTCGCACTTCTCCATTGGCCTTAAGTGGCGTGACTATGGGGGTTTCCCATTGACTGCTATGCACTGGCTGCAGGATGCCTTGCTGCACCAGCTTATCCAGCTCTGCATTGATCTTCTGTTTGAGGGCAAAGGGCACTCTGCGCGGTTTGATCAGTATTGGAGTTAACACTAAGATACTTCATTCTTCCCCCTCACTTCCTGCTGCACTGGACTTACCTTCAAAAGATCGGTCTCCTCTCTGCCCAAAGGCCTCTGCCCCAAGGCCACCCCAACCCACTAAGATACCTCATTCTTCCTCCTCACTTCCTGCCGCTTACCTTCAAAAGATCCATCTCCTCTCTGCCATGGTTCCTGCTGCCATCTGGATCTGAGGCCAGGGGATGCTTCTGCAGCCCTCCAGAAGGTGAATCTGGCCACTGGAGGCCTTTGCCAGGCCACTGCCACCCAGATCTGAGTCCAGGGGATGCTTCTGCAGTCCTCCAGAAGGTGAATCCGTCTGCTGGAGGACTTTTCCAGGCTGCCACCGCCTGGATCTGAGGCTGGGAGATGCTTCTGTGGTCCTCAGGAAAGTGCATCTGGCCACCGGGGGCCTTTTCCAGGCTGCTGCTACCTGGATCTGAGCCCGGGGGATGCTTCTGCAGTCCTCTGGAAGGTGGATCCGGCTGCCAGAGGCCTTTTCCAGGCCACTGCCATGCGGATCTGAAACCAAGGGACACTTCCTTGGTCCTTGGGAAAGTGGAGATGGCCACCGGAGGCCTTTTCCAGGTCGCTGCCACCCATATCTGAGGCTGGGAGATGTTTCCGCAGCCCTCCAGAAGGTGGATCTGGCCGTTGGAGGACTTTTCCAGGCTGCTGCTGCCCGGATCTAAGGCCGGGGATGCTTCCACGGCCCTCCGGAAGGTGGATCTGGCTGCTGGAGGCCTTTTCCAGGCTTCGGCCACATGGATCTGAGGCCGGGGGATGCTTCTGCGGTCCTCAGAAAAGTGGATCTGGCCACCGGAGGCCTTTTCCAGCTCCTGCCACCCAGATCTGAGGCTGGGAGATATTTTCGTGGCCCTCCAAAAGGTGGATCTGGCCACTGGAGGTCTTTTTCAGGCTGCTGCCACCCAGATCTGAGGCCGGAGATTCAGCTTCCAGAAGGCCACAGAAGCATTCCCCAGCTTCAGATCTGGGTGGCAGCAGCCTGGAAAAGGCCTCCAGCGACCAGATCTAGCCTCCAGAGGCACGTGGAAGCATCCTCTGTCTTCAGTTCAGTTCTCTGTTGCAGAGAACAGAGGCCTAAAGTGCCATGAGATCATGCGAGATCAGTAGCATGAGTTCTTGCCCCACTGATCTCGTGTGATCTTGCATTACTTTAGGCCTCCATTCTCTGCGAATGCATCAAAGGCCTGGAGCAGCCAAGAAAGCGAAGGATCTCCATCTCTACAGGGTGAATATTGAAGGTCTGGTCCCTAGAGAGACCTGGGGCGGGGGTGGGGAGGGAGGGAATAACGAGGGTGAATGCTGTAGTACCACTGTGGTCGCTCGTAAGGGTGAACAACCACCATGGTGTGGCAACATTCATAATTTCGGGACTTGCTTGTAAGCACTAGGGGGCACTTATCACGTAACTTCAAATGAGCATTAAGTGAACGCTCAAAACTCGGGGATTACCTGGTACTTTCCAGTCAGGGTTGATTCTTGGCAACTGCCTCAAAAAGTCCCTGTAATTTTCTCTGCAAGGTTTGGGAAGTGATTGTAAGGACCCACCCCACTTTGCATCTTAAGAAGATAGAACTCCTGGAATATTTCTTCCAACAGGCATCTTTATTAAGAGAAAGCTGGATGCAGGCGTTCTAGACGGGACTTGGGTCCAAGTTCTCCCATTCAAGGTTTTAAGGGATCCCCCATTAGCCACACCTCATCACCCCCTTCTCCCAGCGACAATCCCAGGCATTACATTCTCACCCCCTTTTCCTCACTGCCGGGAGGAGACTTCAGAAAGGATTACATGAAAGCTAATGACCCCCATTGTTATTGTTAGTCCTTTTGGTGATCCAGTCCCTTTGAAGTAGGCTGAAGGAAGTAAGGGCCATAAAGCCCCTTTGTTCACCCCCTTCCCTTCATCGTATGACAGAATCCAGAGAAGTCAGAAATGCGGGTTTTCATAGTTGATAACTAGAGATGGAATATATTTGGATTCTGACAGTGATTTGTCCTTGCCCCATTCCTGAGGTGAGAGGGAGTGATTGGCCCAGCTGGCTTTGTACCTAAGGTGGGAACAGAATTCACATTCTTCCAGTTTCTAGCTTTGTGCCTTAACCACTACAACAAACTGGCTCTTGAGGAAGACTTTGTGGCTCTTTTGTAAGTGAGATTTTTATCTCCTTGAAGCCTCGAGACACAGAAGAGGGAGAATAATGAAGAGGTAAGGATCTTCCCCATACCCAATACTTCAAAATTACCTAACAAAAAATTCTAGCAATTTCCACACATGACTGGTATGCACACTGTTGAGATAATCAAGAAAAAAAAGACTCGTGACTGACTTTTATTTGGAATATAGATCTAATTGTTAGAAGTAAGTCTTCATCCTGGTTCATCCAAGCCGGGAATAAATAAGCAAACATGGTGACTGCTTTGGGAAGAAGGTTACAGTTTATTGCAGAAGACAGATGGTCCTTGCAAGAAGCAGCAGAGGAGAAGAAAGAGAGAGAGCACATGGGTAGAAGGGCTTTTATACCCCCTCCCAGCCCTGCTTGGAGTAGTTTCCTGTTCCTGTGGCATGAACTTTGAGGCTATTTCTGAGTGTTTTTCTAGGCCTTGATATCTGTGGTTTAATCCCATTATCATATCCTGCTTCCCAGGTGATGGGGCTAATGACTCTTAAGAGCTTCTTTTGTCTTGAGATCCNTTGTCTTGAGATCCCTGGCTCCAAACTTCCTGATGGTTCCACATCTGCATATGTATAAGACTAGCTACTGCTTTGGGCAAAGAGATGAGGCCAGGTTTGGTTTCTGCTTTTCAAAAAAATGCTTTTAAAAATCCTTTTGGTGAACAATATCTTTCTTTCTGCCTTTTTAATATTTCCTTCTCTGGGCTAACTTCCCACATAATTTTCCCTTCTCCATCTTCAGAATTCACCTACCAGTCAAACATTTTAGAATGGGCCTTGGGCTGGCACATTCCTTGTAAGCCAGCATGTTTTGCATGGCTAGGAAGGTTGGCTCCTCCATTCTAAACAGATTAATCTTCACAAAGAAATGCTCAGAGTATTCATGAAATGTGCTTTAGAGGTTTGTTGTTTTTTTTAGGTTGACACAAATAACACATCTGCCCTTGAGAGAAAGCCTGTCATTTCCAATTTTTTGTGAAAGGAAGGACCAGATATTCTTCTGGTCATTATGGAAGCTATGACTAAAGGTCTTAGCAACAGTCTTAAACTGTTGGTATTGTTGAAGGAAAAGTCTTTATCATGGTTCAGTCCAAGCCAGGAATAAACAACATGGCGACTGTTTTAGAAAGAAGGTTGTAGTTTATTGAAGAGGAGAGCCAAACAGAAAGATGTCTCTGGAAGAAAAGAGAGAGAGAGCACATGTAGGGAGTGGAGTTTTATCCTCTGGAGCCTTTTGTTTGGAGTAGTTCCTGTGGCATGAACTTTGACCTGAGTCTGAGTGTGCCCTTTGGCATCTGTGGATTAATCCTATTATGTCCTGTCTTAGAGTTTGAGTGGGGTATGTAGATTTTAGGTGTCTTTGTCTTCCTAAACTTCTAGCTGGGGGCCTCCAACCTTCCTGGATTATTTACATCTGCATTTCTACAGAGCTGGTTTCTGCTTGTGGGAGGGAGACTTGGGGCTGTTAAGAAAAACTGGGCATGCTTTTCTGCCTCTTTAAGAACCTTTGCAAAAATATATTTTTCTGCCCTTTTAATATTTCCTTCTCTGGGGGGCTGACTTCCCACAGTACAAATGGAACTGCAAGTTCCAGTTCCAGATTTTAGGGAAACCAGCACAGTTTTGGTATCTCTCTTTAATTATGTTCCTCTCATATACTGTGCAGTACATAGTTGAATTGGCAGTGTCGACCCCCACTTCTTTTTGCCAGGGTTCCATTTGGAAAGTGTTCCCTTCATACTTTTCTCCACTTTTCTCTTTCCCCCAGGCTTTGAAACTGCTGCTTGCTTACTCAACATATGAGCAGGAGACAATTTCCATTTTTTTCATTTGTGAGTTCCCAGTACACATGAATAAAAACATCTTTTTATTTAAATACTTGTGCCAGTTCATAACCCTACTATTCTGAACTTATGTTTTAAATAAATTATAATAAAACTGTCTACAGCACAGGGATACAAAATTGCAGCTGAATGTGCTTATTACAAAAAAACACAACTTCCGTTAATATTCTCTCTAGTTAATTTCACATTTGAATTTTATCTGAGAACCCAGTGTAATCAACTGCAGAGGAAGCACTCCATTTGTTTGCTGTAGTTTGATCATCTCCACTTCTAGACATGCCAGCAATGCTATTTTGCCAGGATTAAACACTCAACAGGCTTCCAGTTATGGGAAACACACTGAATTAGCATACTGATCTGACACTATGTAGAGAACTTTTTTTTCTGACTTTTCACTATTGCTAACTGCTTCAACAATAGATGCTTCCTGTGTAAAGTCCCACCTTCACAACCTATCAGAGGGAGTACTTAACCAGGCATTACAAAAATGCACATATATAGACACCATTTGTGGGAAGACCGAACAGTTAAATCTCTGGCCTTTTTTTGCTATTTCTTCTTTTAATGAAAACTAAGTGGCTTGTCATTTCATGACGGAAGCTTGCTCTGCTCAATCTATTAGCTAATTCAGATGGAAATATGATGGAAAGTGATGGAATGATGAAAAAATGGAAAGTGCTACAGATTCCCACCAATCTGGACAATGATAGGGTGAAAGCAGTTGTTGAGGGCAACAGGGATGAAGAATGGATCCAGCATACTGTGTTTTGGGAATCAGTTGCTGACTAAATCAGCTACAATGAGGCAGAGATGCTCATTAGGAATGGATTTAACTGGTTCATCAGTTTCAGCCACTAGCAAAAAGCTGAAATACTAGAAGCATCTCTATAGTAAACTTGATTCTGCTACCTCATTCAAAGTAAAATGAAAGTCTGTCACTTTACTTTCTAACTACTTTCTGTCATTTTATTTCCCCAAGATAACTCTTTCCAAATGCTTCAGCTGAACATTTTTCTTTCTAACCTCTAAAACCCAATGCTACTATTCTAATTTTATCAACTTCCATCAATTTATTGTGTTAAGACATGGGGGTGGGGGAGCAAAGGTGAGAACACACAGGAGACTTCAAAATGATAGCTCTACTAAATCTAGTGAATGTTTGTTGTTGCATAATAAAGAGTTTATCTTGAAATACCATTCTGTCCATTTTAACTGCTATATTGTTGCAATGTGCTGAAAAATACTGGAGGAAATTTAGTTAATAAATACTGAAATTTGGGTGAACAGTGGTTATATCTAGCTACTTGTCTTCTATTGACTTCTTTTTGCTCCTAGTTGTTGGTTTTTTTCAGAGATGCTCTAGGTATCTCTTCTGCTGCTTCATCTTTTGGAGGCCCTCTGAAAACCAGAGGCACCCTGAGGTCTGCATACAGAGAGAATGTATGTGAGTGCAATCTAATGTCACTGACTCATTCTAGGCTCCCTTTAAAATCTAGGATGCTGAAGGCCAGAAGTGGGATGAGACACTTCCCTGAGAGCACCCCTGTTCCCTGCAGTGTCTCCCTCAGCCCTCCACAACCAAAACAACCCTGCTTAGCCCAGCCATATCTCTCCCAGGTTTTTTACTTCATCCAACATTCAGATTTCACCAACCATTTCCAAACTGGCTAGCCTGTGAGAACCATGGTATGCTGCTATGTATGCTCTCATTGGACACCCCCACAAAAAACAACAGCAACAGCAAGTTAAAGAAACCTACTTGTCCCCCTTAACAACACATATCTCCACATGCAGAGCCCCACTTCTGATCCAATACCAACTGTCATTATTACAAACTATTGCTTGAAAGGAATATTGTTGTCTCTTCCATATCTATATCATATCTCACATCCAAAGATATAAGAAGTGAAGTCCAAGTCAATCATCTCCAGCCCAAGACATCCATCCATCACAATCATTTAAAACCACAAACCTAAATCTAGGCTCTCAGAGATCCAACTTCATCTGGTACAGTAATGTAAATGTAAACAACATAAACAGACATGTTTGCAAAGCAGTTCCTCATGATATTGCTCTCCCTGACTTGCTTTAATTGAACTTACGACAGAACAGTAACTAAGTCAGAAAAAAACTATCTCAATTAAAAAAAATTACATTGTAAGACCACAATGATGTAGTAACAATGATGTCAGATTGTAGGA
Organism: Protobothrops mucrosquamatus; assembly: GCF_001527695.2. Lineage (NCBI taxonomy): Eukaryota > Metazoa > Chordata > Lepidosauria > Squamata > Viperidae > Protobothrops > Protobothrops mucrosquamatus. The sequence goes on from NW_015388398.1 coordinate 44,057, forward strand.
ATAATGATGCTCATGGAATGGCCCTTAGAAGCCAAAATTCTTTTTCAGCTGCAAGATGATACCTTGATTTGCCTAAGATGCTCAGTTCTGCATTTTTCAATATAAATTTTTATTATTTTCATCACAAAAAAAAAACATCACAAGTATAGCACAATATAATATAAAACCCACATCCCCCACCCACCCACACCCCGAGACTTCCCAAACCTAATCCCAGGATAATATTCAAATATAAGTAAGCAATTAATAATATCTCTAACTCCACAAGGTATATAAATTTTACATGAATAAATGAGATATATATATATAAAAAAAAAAAGAAAGAAAAACCAGTTAATTAAAAACCTAAATTATATTCCACTATTCTATGCTTCTTTTGAATATAAACAATCCATCTTCTCCATATAGATAAAAATTGTTCATTTGAATGATTCTTCAGATAAGCTGAAATCTTTGCCATTTCAGCAAGGTGTGAAACTTTCAATCTCCAATCTTCCATTGTAGGTAAA
>NW_015388398.1:47796-48999 GCF_001527695.2 Protobothrops mucrosquamatus
CTTCCTTCTTTATCAACTTCTTTTAGAACAGGTGAAAAATGTCTTTTGATATATATTGCCACCCCAGCTCTCTTTTTTAAAGCATGTGCAGCAAACAAATCTCCAAGCTTAGAGTTCAATAATAATTTTTGATCTTTAGCCACAATATGAGTCTCTTGTAAACATGTAATATCATTGTTGAAATGTCTTAGATAATGAAGAATCTTACGTCTTTTATGGGGAGCATTAAGTCCACCAACATTCCAAGATATAAGCTTACACATTGGGATGTTTCAATCCACTGACAATACTTGCTGCATAGGACTTCACAAAAACCTTAGGTCGAGCGCCACCTACTGGTTCAGAAATAGCCGGTAACTGACAATCAGCTGCAGGACTATCAGCTGTCGGACGGGCTGTCAACTGTCTTTCCTTTTCCTTGCGTCTATGGGCTGCGCGCGTAATCCTTTGTTCCTTTCCATCAGCTTTTGGGCTCCCCTCTACGTCCTGAACGGAGGCAGAGGGGAGTTCCACGATCATTTGCTCAGCCACTTCAATTCTCTGGGGTATAGGTGGGCATTCTAATTGTAAAACAGACACCATAAAGTCCTTAGCTTTCTTAATCGAGTTAAGTCTGTAACGTTTGCCAGCTATTGTTACAATTATGCCCACCGGTATGTCCCATCTAAAATTTATTTGTCTAATCTTAAGCTCCTGCGCCAAAAAAGCATAGTCTCTGCGCGCTCTAAGTATTTTCGCTGGAATTTCTTTTAAAAGAATAACGTCTTGATTTAAAATCTTAAATCTCTGTTGGTAAAAGAGCTGCATTATTTCATTACATCTCGACTTTCTTGTAAGGTAGACCACTATATCTCTAGGCAAATTCTTTTGTCGAGCGATCCACGAGTTCACCCTAAAAACACGCTCTATTTCCAAGTAAATTTCCTGACCACAAGACAAGGCATCTCCAAGTGCATCCGCAATTACTTGTCTTAAATTCTCCTTTGGGTCCTCAGCCAACCCATGGATCCGAATTGCAAACTCCATATCACGAAATTGAGCAATCAACACATCACCTTTAACATTTTCCAAACTCTCCTCTACGAGTTCAAGTCTATGTTCACTTGCTTCCGCTCTTTCCTCATTCTCCTCCACCCTTTCTGCCACCGCGTCTACGTAATCAGCCAAACCTTTAAAAGCAGTTGCCACACTCACACAAAAATC
>NW_015388398.1:49392-58253 GCF_001527695.2 Protobothrops mucrosquamatus
CCACCGGTTAAAAATAGTGAAAGTTCCGAACCGGAAATCACTTTCACTTCTTGCTGAAAAGTATCAATCCATCGCCATTTTAAGTTCACTTTCCCTCAATCCACCTCAAGTACAGGGAAGAACTTATTATCCAAGTTAGAGTAAAGTCCAAGATAAAAAGCAAACTTCCAGGGTCGGTTCGTCTGCTTACAAGAAAAAAACTCACAGTTCTCTTTAAGTTGCAGCGGTGGCGGCGGCTTCTAGCTTCACTAACGCGAAGGCGTCCTGGATCGCGGAGAAGCCCGGGGCTCCGGAGGAGTTCTCACCTACATCGTCCACAAGGGACGACTCGGGAACTCAACTCCTACCCCAGGTAGCTCACCTAACCCCCTCTGCCCAGGGGAAAGGTATCAAGCCGTTTGACAGCTGATGCTAGCTGTCAAAACGGCTTTTACGCAGAAACAGGCGGGAGGCAGCTACAGCTGCATCCGATGAGGTCGCCTGCCACCGGAAGCCTCACTCAGTTCTGCATTGAGGCTTTCTCTGTGTAAGTTGTGCAGTTGCTAGTTTACATTAATCAGTGTCTGCCACCTTAGAAATCCCTCAAGCTAGTATAGAAAGATGGTCATTTCACCTTCAGTCCTGCATGGCTGCCATTATTTAGAGAGCAAGTACTGACAAACTCATGAACCATGTGTCATGTCATCCATCATAAGAAATGAAACCAACAAGGCGTGAAGAGACAGGAGAAGGAGGAAACTCTGTCAGTTACTTTGCTATATGGGAAATGTCTATAGCTGGGACACCGCACCAATTCCAGAGAGTGGAAGTTTTCAGGAGGAGCAGCCTAATGCATATTCTCATTTTACTGGTTTGGGATTCATAAGTGAGTAACATCCTAGAACAAAAATAAAATCATGGATGGAAGCCAGGGACAGTGGTTCATTAATAGATGGCAGCAAAACATTTCCTCTCAGTGAAGTGGCTTTGCAGGCCCTGAGAGGATAAATACACAAACCTGGAAACTAAACTCTTATTATTCGTATAGAAAAAGAGCAAGTTAGAGCAGCTGGCCTAAGGTTGAGTAACTTCTGTTGTAATATCAGAAGCACATTTTATTTCAAGGGTGACTAAGTTTTAAAATGGATCTTTAGATAATGTTTAGGGAACAGCTTAATCTTCCCTTTGAGGGCATCTTTGTCTCCCCAAAAATCCCTTTAATTTTGATATTTGAGGAACTTTAAACTAAAACTGATAAATTTATAGTCCTAAAACAGCTTTAAATTACCTGATGTTATTCCATTTCATAGAATTCAAAAAGATTCATAGCATAATTACCTCTAGAGCAGGCAATTGTTTTGGGCACATTAGGTTTGAATTTTGGGAATATGTGGTGGCCACTCCCAACATAATTGAGAGATATGCTTATTCTCAAGATGACTTGAGGCTGCTCCCTGTAAGGACCTGCCCAGCTGGTACCTCTGGAAAGTAAAACTCTTGACTCCATTGAGTTCAATCAAAGCAACTTTTACTGTGAGAAAGTTGTTGCAGAAAAGTGAGGCGGAATCTGAAAGACCTATGCAAAGCACAAAGCAATTCTTTCATTTTCCCAAACTCAATCCCCCTGACCAGTCCACCGGCAGCCAATGTGATGCTGCAAAGTTGTTTTGAGAATACTGAGGTACTGGTTAGATAATAGGTCACTCTCAGGTCATGACAGCCTTGGAGTCAGGCTACAACCAGCTGGGAAGGAGTCTACTCCATCTCTGAAGACAATCCCCCTGCCAAATTCCCAAGCAGTTACAGCAAAAGTGAAAGCATGCAAAAAATGCCAAGAAGCCCCCCACACACACACACCTTCAACAGAATGGCAGGACACAATCGTGGACCTGACATGTTGCCCTCCTGAATGACTACGTTAGTTTTGCAGAACATAATAAAATAAACAGAGAGAGAAAAAAGTAAAGCAAGGGAAACATTGTTTAGGTTTATTCAAGTATTGATTGTGAAAGTGCTTTAAAAGCTTAGGAGCCATAACATGGTGGTGGTCTACCCACTCATTCTGAGCCTTGGGGAAACCTTTCCATGGCACTAAATATTGGAGGTTTCCCCTATGCTTTTAGGAATCTAAAATCTCTTGGACCTCAAAATGTTGTTCCCCCTCAACCATTAATGGTTCAGGAGGCAGTGGGAGGTTTGGTCTGAGGAGGAAGTGACTTCAGGTTTTAATAAGCTGCAGTGGAATACAGGATGGACCTGGGGAAATCCAGCTCTACAGTCACAGGATTGATGATACATTTAATGGGGAAAGGTCCCACAAACATGGGTCCCAATTTCCTTGATAGTTGTAACGACTGTATGTAACAGATGGAAAGATAGACTCGATCACTATTGTTGAATGTTTTGGGTTCTGCTCGCTTCTTGTCAGTCTGGACTTTGTAAACCTCCCAGGCATCTTCAAGAAATTATCTCACCACAGGCCATGTATTACATAATTGAGAGACCCATTCCTTTAACAAGGGCACCAGAGGGTCTTTTGGAAGCAGTTCGGGCATTGAATTAAAACTCTTGTCCCATAGCTACTCTGAAGGGGATGAACCCATCCTCTGAAAGGGATGAACACAGAATTGTTATATGCTACTTCTGCAAAAGGCAATAACTCATTCCAATCATCTTGTTGATAATTAATATAGAATCTAAAGCAGTGTTTCTCAACCTTGACAACCTGGCTGTGGAATTCTGGGAGTTGAAGTCCACATGCCTTAAAATTGTCAAGGTTGAGAAACACTGATCTAAAGTACTGTTCCAATACCAAGTTCATACATTCACACACCCCATTTGTTTGGGGGTAGTGACTGGAGCTAAGCCCCTGGTCAGTCACAAGCAGGTTTAGAAAGACCTGCCAGAACTTAGAGATGAACTTCACCCCTCTGTCCAAGATGATGTGTTGGGTTGCCCCATGTAGTCAATAGATATGGTATAAAAATAACTTGGCCAACACCCGTGCCAATGGAATCTTCTGACAAGAGATAAAGTGCACTTGTTTAGAGAATAAATCAGTCACCACCCATACAACAGTGTTTCTTGAGCTTTGAGGAAGTTCCACAATAAAGTCCATGGAGATTTCTCTTCAGGGAGCTGATGGCTTGGCCACAATTCAGAGGAGTCCTGGGGTTTTTTCCTTCTGCTGCTTGGCTGCTGCACAAAGAGGGCAACCTGCTACATAGCTTTCAATGTCCTTTTACAAGGACGGCCACTAAAACAGCCTTTTCACCAGATATAAAGTCTTTAAAAGCCAAAATGTCCATGCTTTTTCCCAAAACCATCATCCTTTGACTCTCCAGAACATAGCTATCCAAGCTAGTCTGTCTGGAATGAGCAGACATTCCCATGACTTTGAAACCACTTGTCTTCTTGCAGTGCAGCCTTAAGGGCCATGGTCGCTTCGTTATCTATTTGATGGTCCTGATTTATTTGTGCTCAGGTGGTCACTTGGGTAGCCAATTGGTGTGATGGGAGCAGCGGATTGACTATTTCCGATTTAGTGCAACTGTACTAAGGCATTCATGATAGCTCATCTGCTAAAAAAAATTCCCTCCTGGGAGGTAGCATATCATGAAGTTGAACTGGTTAAAATACTGTGCCCATCACACTTGCTTGGGAGATGACCTTTGCAGGGTCTTCAGTGCCTCTAAATTTTTATGATCAATCCATAGTTCAAAAGGCACCTTGCTTCCTTCAAGGAAGTGCCTCCATGACAGAAGTGCCCAGTGTACCGTGTAAGCCTCCTTTTCCCATACTGCCCACCTGATAGCTTCCTAGAGGTCTAAGCGCAGGGCTGCAGTTGGCCATTCTCATTTTTCTGTAGCAACACAGCCCCAATGGCCACATCGCTAGTGTCCACCTGAATGACAAAGAGTGTTCAGGTCGGGGTGCTTTAAAAATGGCTCAGCTGCAAACAATCATTTAAGTTTCTCAAATGCCACTTGGCATTCCCAAGTCCATTTCAAAGGTTAACTGGGCTTGGGTGTTTAATAAGTTTGTAATGGGGAATGCTGTTTGGGCAAAAGATGGGATGAACTGCCGGTAGAAGTTTGTGAAGCCCAGGAAACTCTGCAGCTGTTTCCTGGTCTGGGGTGAAGCTCATTCCAGCACTGCCCTGAACTTCTAGGGGTCCATTTCAATTCCTTCATGTGAGATGCGGTAGCCTAGGTATTCTATTTTGCTTTGGTGGAACCTGCACTTGGAAAGTTGGGCATACAGTTGGTGTCTCTTAGTTTCTTGAGGACAGCCCTCACCAGTTTCATGTGCTCAACATTCATTTTGGTGTAAATTAAAATGTCATTCAGGTACACTAGCACCCCCTTATACATGTGCTCATTAATTAATTGCATGAACACAGCAGGGGCGCCCTGGAAGGCAAAGGGAAGACTTTCAACTGGAAGCACCCCAGCAGGCAATTGAAATAGATTTTACATTCATCTCCCTCCCTGATCCTCACATGGTAGTTGACTCCTTCCAGTGCCAGGGTGATGCTCCTCACCTTAGCGTCTTCAGTGGGAATTTCCAGCTCATATTCTTGCATGTAAGCTAATACATGAGCTAGGAAGAATGCCAGCTGCTGGGGGTCTCCATTGAACTTCACTTGGTTCTCACTGGGCCAGTCCCCCTGGGGCTTTAGCCCTGGGTGGGCCCCCTTATTGCAATGCCTGCAGCCATGGTGATACCAACTGGGGTTGCTGAAACTCCCCCTGTGGTGTCTAGCTCTCCTACTGTCTTCCTCCTCTTGGGCTTGCTGAATCTTGCTGACAGCAGCGTGCCTTGAGGGTCTGGAAGGCACCCATCATGAAATGCATGGCTTACTTCATCAAGTAGTCGGCATGGTCAGGCCTTCCTCCTCATCTTCAAGCTCCTCCAGCTCTGGTTCCCATTCACATTGTTGATTGCCACAACTGCCCCAGCTGACAGTCACTCCTCTGGCTCTCCCTTCCCAGTTGTCTTTCTTGCTGATGCCTATGGACCACCTGGGTCTCAATGAGTCTCCCAGGCTGGCGACCTCCTCTGTCCACTCAGAGAGGTCTAACCTGGGGTGAGTCCTGTATGAGGCTTTCCCTCCAGTACTCAGCTTCCTCCTGGTTGCTGCCTTGAACTAACCATTTGCATAGTCCCCACAGTAGGGCTATGTCCCTCTCCAGGTTGACTGATTTGCAGATTCTGCCTAATGTAAGGACCTGCCCCAGCTGGTCCCTCAGGAAAGCAAAACTCTTGACTCCATTGATTTGAATCAAAGGTACTTTTACTGAGAGAAAGTGGTTAAGAAAAGTCAGGTGGAATCTGAAAGTCCTTTGCTAAGACTAGAACCTGCTGGAACGGAGTCTGCTCTGTCTCCGAAGACAATCCCCCTCCCTAATTCCCAAGCAGCTACAGGAAAAGTGAAAGCATGCAAAAAAATGCCAAGAAACCCCCCCCCCCACTTCAACAGAATGGCAGGATACAATGGTGGACCTAATACTACCATTCCAATAAAATCTTTGTGGGGTTCAGAGCTATGTCTGTAAATAAAAATAATGCTAGAAGTTAGCCAACATCTATTCTATTTTGTTCTTTTCTTTTATCTTATTTTATTGAAAGTCAAGTGAGCAGGGACCCCACTGAGCATCAAAGAAAGTTCCCACAGGAATCTGAAAGCAGGGCAGATGGAGTCAAAAGACTAGGGGTTGTTGTATATCAAAAGCTTAAATACTGGTGAAAGTTCGGGATAATTATTTACCCTAATTGTTTAGAGAGGAAAGATAAAATGAGTGTAAAAGGTAATAATTACCTATTTCAGACTAAGTATAACTTTTTTTTCAAATTTTATTAAATGTACATTTTAAAAACAAAAATGGACATGATTCAACTTCCCTGGCTTCATCAGTGCTATTAGTATTACCTTATGTTACAGAAAGAAAAACAGAAACTTAAAATACATTCTATAATAGGACAGAGTATAACAAACTGTGCGTATAACATCTGTAAATTTTTTGATAAACCATCTTTCAATCATCAACGTTGTATTTACATATCTTTCAGTTGTGTCCTTATATAGGTACTAATAAGAAGTCCTTATGATATCAACTAGTCAATTGATAATCATCTCAGCAATCCTCCTTATCTCTAACCAATCGTACAAATTTTTCCAAATTTCATAATACTCTGTTTCAGTTTTATTTTTAATCTCTAGAGTTAACCTGTCCATTTCAGCGCAAAATAAAATTTTATTTATTATTTCTTCCTCAGTGGGGGTTTCCTTTCCTTTCCATTTTTGGGCATAAGCCAATCTTGCTGCGGTTAAAATATGCAATAGTAAGTAAAAAGATGCTTTGCTGAGTTTATCATTAATAATCCCTAATAAGAAGATTTCTGGTTTTAAATCAATTTTTTGTAATAGTATTTCTTCCAGCCAATTTTTTATCCAATTCCAAAAACTTTGCACCTTTGAACATTCCCACCACATGTGATAGTAAGTCCCTGGAAGCCTTCTACATTTCCAGCATGTTGGTGAGGTTTTTTTTATCTATTTTTGCTAGCCTTGTAGGGGGAAGGTGCCATCTGTAAAACATCTTGTATAAATTTTCTTTGTAGGAGGTGGCAGAGCCAGCTGTCAAACGACATGGCTGTGCTGAAACGCCGCTCCGAATGAGCGTGCCGATTTCACAGCCATTTCTCTGTTCCTGGTGGGTTTTTTAAAGCCCCAGATCTCTCAGAGGGAGATCAGAAGTGGAGGCGCCCAGCTGGTCCGAGCCGCAGAAAGCAGGAAAGCCTAGGAGAAAGCCGGGTGAAGGAGACGGCCCATTATGTCAGCTGTGAAGAAATGACATCTGTCTGAAATAGCGGTGAATTAACGGGACAGTGACTCAGCTAACTGGCAGAGTAAACACTCAGCGAACTCTTATAAGTGTTCCGGATTGTGAAATCTTTCTGGACAATTTCAAAGAAGAGAAGAAAAGAGAAGAAACCCCAGAGCGAAAGGGGGAAATCACCTCTCCTGTCAGATAGCAGTGAAAAAGGAGGCAGGGGAAAAAAGAGATCTGACCTTAAAGTAACAGACTCACAGGCTGTAAGGACTGGTGATCAAGAGTGGTTTCTCTTTCTGGCGCCTGCAGCAAAGCCAAGAAGAAGTTTAACAAAAAATAAAATAAACTTGAAAAATACTGTATGGACTGAGCAGAGAGAGTGGACATCTTGAATAATGACCAATTAGCATTAAATGAGGGAAGAGTGATATTCATAACTTAAGAAGTGAATTAATTGCTTTAAAAAGTTTCTAAAACAAAAGGGATAAATGGTAATTTGATTTGAGAGCTTAGACCAATAAGAATTAATTGAACATAACCTATTGTATGATTGAACTGGAGGAGGCTAACTAGAAACAAAAGGTTGAATGCCCAAGGGGGGTGAGAAAATATATTTACTTGTCTCCTTGTTGAATACAATAATATTTATAACTGTTAAGGGATTGACTGTAAAACCTGGTCTTTATTGCTAATGAACTGAATATTGGTTATAATATTGAGGTAATTTATTGGTTATATTATTGTTACATGTTATTATATAGATAATTTAGGACTGCAGTGGAATATAAACACCTGAAATTGATTAATATTGATTATTGTGTATTAGAAGTGTTAGTGTAATAGGTTTCATATTGTGTTAGCAACAAAATATATCATTGTTAAGATATAAGGTACTAGTGATTATAACCTTGGAAGAATAATAAATTCTCCAGGTGTGGTGGAGAGAAAGATAAAGATCGTGTACAAGTTGGAGGGTTGGTTGACGTCATTTAGAAAGATGACAAGCATCCCAAATCTAACAAGAGTTGGGACTGAAAGAAGGCAGATAACCCAAGCCTCATCAGCGGAATTAATCCAGAAGGGCAAAGATCCATAGAAGAGATGCTGCCACGGGAGAGAGCAGGCTCACTTAAGACCTACAAGCAATGCTACAATCCATGCAAGAGGTTATATTGAGAAATCATGAGGATTTTAAAAAAGAAATAGGTGAAATAAGGAATGATACTGGAGAACTTAAAGAAAAGATAGGAGCAATGGACGGAAAATTTGAATGTTTCCAACAATAGATATTGAAAAATGAACAGAAATTATTAGAAATGGAGGACAGAATGAATAAGGAGGAAAGAAGAGTAGATGAAATGAATGAAAAACTCTCGCAAGCAAACAAAAAATTAGAAAAAAACGTCATCCTGCTTGAAACTGAGAAAGCAGGCTGTTAGAGAATTTTAATTTCTCTGTTGGTAAAAATAAATCAGAAGCTCTCACAGTTGACTGCATTTAGCTGATTCAAATAAACTCTTTATATTCATATAAAAATATTTACAATACCATATATTCTTCTTCATAGCAACATTGCATAAATGAAGACTTCTTACAGCAGAGACAGACTTGAGACCTGAAACCCGAAACCCAGCTTCTAACTCAATAACCTTTTGCACAGACTCAGTAGCACTTTCTTCACATTGGCTGACTGAGTTACCACATGACTCTTCCTGCTCATGAATATTCCAACACTTCCCCCTTCATGACAGAAAGAGACATCAGACCTATTGACTTAATACATTTTCCATAGTGAATACCACCCAATGGTTTAGTCATCATGTCTGCCAAATTATTCTCAGAAGAAAAATGATGTAAACTAATCAATTTTCCTTTTACAGCTTCCCTGACATTACAATACTTAATGTCTACATGTTTACTTCTGTTCTTCACCCTGTCACCAGTTGCCATTTTTATACAGGCAGCATTGTCTTCAAATACCTTTACAGATTCTTTTACATTAATATTTAAATCTTGCAACAACTGTACATACCATGTTACTTCAGA
>NW_015388398.1:58779-59962 GCF_001527695.2 Protobothrops mucrosquamatus
CTAATTTATCAGCAAATTCCTTGACTTGAGATGCATCCTTTGCGATGAAGCAAAGATCATCCACAAATGATAACAGTAGACAATTCCCTCCTTGTAACTGTCCAGTATATATACAATTATCAGCTTTGCAACTCTTAAATCCAAGACCCTTTAAAGCAGTATCTAAACAGATATTCCAGTTTCTGGCTGACTGCTTCAGCCCATAAATAATCTTGTTTAATTTATACACCATGTTAGGCTTTGCAATTTCATATCCTGGTGCTTGGATCATATAAATTTCTTCCTCTAACTCAGCATTGAGGAATGCAGTTGTGATATCAAAGTGCCAGATTTTATGTTTATATGCTGCTGCCAATGCCAGTGCTAATCTTATACTCTCACTTTTCACAGTTGGCGCAAATACTTCATCGTAGTGCACATTTTTTAATTGTGAAAAACTTTGTGCCACTAACCTGGCCTTATACTGTACATCATTATTTGGCAATACCTTTTTCTTATATACCCACTTACAACCCACAGCTTTGGTTCCCTGTGGCAAAGTCACTGATTTAAATACTTCATGGTCTCCCATGGATTTCATCTCTTTATCCATGGCCCCCTTCCAACTTTCTTGTTCAGCTTTTGGTAATGCCAACACCTCTTTATAACTTCTTGGCTCATACCACAGATTGCAAACCTTTACCTTGCTGGCAGAATACCTGTCAGGCGGAATTCCTTTGTTACATCGCTCTGACCTACGTGGTATTAACTGCTCCTGTGCCTCAAGTCTTTCTGGCTTCATGTCTTGTTCAGCCTCTCCTCCCTGAACATTGACATCTTCAACAATCATTTTTCCATCATTAGATGAGTTATTGTCACTAAACAGATCACCGTCATTAAGTGAGACATACCCAGAATTTGCATTAATTCTGTCCCAATTTTGTTCTGCAAAATTAGCAGACCTTGAAATTACAATTCTTTTACTTCCATTGCTAAAGCGATATTCTTTTGACCCTGGCTCATAGCCCACAAACCTGAGCTTTCTTGCCTTTTGCTGTCCCTTTCTTCTGATTGCTTTCGGAATATGTACCCATGCAGTACTTCCAAAAATTCTCAAATGTGCCAGTGATGGCTTTCTCCCATATAGAATGGCATATGGAGTATTATTAATGGAGGAACTCCACAGCCTGTTAACTATGTAATT
>NW_015388398.1:60100-67708 GCF_001527695.2 Protobothrops mucrosquamatus
ACATTGAACCTTTTGTCCCTGCAATACATATAGATTATCTTCCTTTATGCCTTCTGCACAAATATTCCCATTCCTTTTGATAAGACACTTCCCATTTACAAAAATAGTCTCAAAACCTTGTTTGTCTAAATTAGACACACTTAACAAATTATGTTCCATTTCAGGTACACAAAGCACATTGGTAAACTTTGATTCCAAAAATGGAATTTTTACATCGCCTCTTCCGATGACTTTTGCTTTCTGGCCATTTGCCAAAGCTACAGCTTCTTGTGCTACTGGAACAAACCTGAAAAATAATTCAGAGTCATTAACAATTGTTTGACTTGCCCCACTATCTATTAGCCACTTGTCTCTGTTGTTGCTATTGCAAACTTTTGCAACACCAAAATGTTCCTTTTGCAAATTAGTCTTCTTTGCATGCACAAATGTCTTTTGCTGCAAATTGTTCCTCTGCAAACAGTTTCTTTTCAGATGTGTGCTGGCTCCACATATGTAGCAATTCTTTCCTTGCAAAGCTCTCTGTCTGCAAAATCTCTCTTTTGTTGCAATTTGGTCCCATTTGCTGCTTGTTCCTTCTCCTCCGGAGACTTGCAGTCTGGACCCCCTCCTCAGGAATTTCTCCTCCTCGTGGCTACTCCTGAAATTGTGCTTTTCTTCTTCATTAAGCAAACATGCCTTTAAAGCCTCAAAATTTAAGTCTTTCTCTTCTTTGCACTCAAATATAGCAGAAACTGTGTCCCATGTTTTAGCTAAACTGTTCAACACCAATAAAACCTTCTGTGACTCAGGGAATTTAATCCCACGTTGTTCTAAGTCCAAAAATAAACTTTGCATTTTATTTAAATGCTGTTCCACAGATTCACCTGGTTACAAACAGGCTCTGTAAAGTTTTCTTGACAATTGCACTATATTGCATGCAGAAACATTCATGTGCACAGCTCTCAACTTCAGCCAAATTTCTTTTGCAGTCTTTAGATTTGCAACATTTAGAAACTGTTCATCATCTAAATTCAAGATGAGATAAGCCATGGCTTGATCATGGCTGTTCTGATCAGCAGCTGCAAACACTTGTGGGGGATTTTCTACAATATACCACAGCTCTTTTGCTTTCAGCAAACATTCCATCTTTGCTGCCCAGATAATGTAATTCTTTTGCCCTAAATGAGGCACAGAGCTTTCCTTAAATTCCATTGCAGCCATTCTGCTAATTCTGCCTTGTTCTTATACTTCTAAACATAGGCAATTTCTTCCAGCTTTAAATTACAATGCAGTCCTTAGTAAGCTCTGGGCCCATAACCTGTTAGAGAATTTTAATTTCTCTGTTGGTAAAAAATAAATCAGAAGCTCTCACAGTTGACTGCATTTAGCTGATTCAAATAAACTCTTTATATTCATATAAAAATATTTACAATACCATATATTCTTCTTCATAGCAACATAGCATAAATGAAGACTTCTTACAGCAGAGACAGACTTGAGACCTGAAACCTGAAACCCAGCTTCTAACTCAATAACCTTTTGCACAGACTCAGTAGCACTTTCTTCACATTGGCTGACTGAGTTACCACATGACTCTTCCTGCTCATGAATATTCCAACACAGGCCATTATTTACATTTTCAAAACGTGAAAGAAGAGAAGGGGGAGGACCTTCCAGAAATGATGACGGACTTGTTAGCAAGGGCCCTAGGGACAGGGAAAGAAGAGATGGCAAATGAGATTGATGAAACATACAGAATCCACACAAACTACGCGAGAAGATATAACCTACCGAAGGAAGTACATATTAGATTTGTGAAGAAGTCAATTAGGGATGAAATTTTGCACAGAACAAGGGACGACCCAATAGAATTCAGAGGTAAACAACTAACTGTTCTTAAACAAGTCCCTAGGAGGGTAAGAGACCTGAGAAGGCCCTACCAACATATTACATCAAAATTAATAAGACAAAACATCAATTTTAGGTGGCTGATGCTGGAAGGGATTCTGGTGACTTGGCAAGAAAAAAGATATAAGCTAAATTCGATTGACAAAGCAGAAGAGGTTTTCCAGCAGCACCTAGGCAATGAAGATGAACTAGAAGAAAGAGAGTTAAGAGAAGAGAACAATTCAGAGAGATATAATAGAAAGACACAAGAATTACAAGGCAAAGAATAGGAAACGGAGAGAAGAGAAAAAATGAGAATGAACTATGACAATGATGATGAAAGTAGACACAAAGAACTCAAGGAAGATAGACCAACAAGAGCGACAAGATCAAAACAGAGGCAGTAATGTAGAAATATTAACAGTATTTTCATTAAATCTAAATGGACTAAACTCCCCGACTAAGAGAAATATATTTTTGAATAAGCTCAGTAAGAAAAACTTAGACATAACAATTTTACAAGAAACACATATAAAGACTCAAGATCAGGATCTACTAAATTACTCTAAGTTAGGGACCAAATTTGTATCGCTTTCACAGCAGAAGAAAGGAGGAATTGTGATATATGTTAAAGAAAGAATCCCAGCAAGACCAATCTACCGAGATGAGAAAGGTAGAATACTGATTATTGAAATTTCCCTGAATAAAAAAAAGGTCGCCCCGGTAGGAATTTATGCCCCCAATGAAAAACAAAGACAATTTTATAAGAAACTGCATAAGGTTATTGCTGATATGGAATATGAAAACATTTGTATAATTGGCTATTTTAATGCAATTATAGACAGAGAATTAGATTATAAGAGTAAGGAAGTAAGGAAACGAAGCAGGAGAATATTACCTGGTACTTTTTTTAAAATGGCGGAAGAATTAAATGTTCAAGATAGTTGGAGGGAGAGAAATCTGAATGAAAAGCAATTTACATATTATTCAGGGCAGCATCAATCATGGTCCAGAATTGATATGGTCTGGACAACGAAAGAATTAAATTCAGATATTGATGATGTAGTAATAGATATTAATACTTGGGCAGACCATAATCCCATTATAATTAAATGGAAAGAACAGAAGACAACAACAAGGAGGTGGACTCTAAAAAAGGCAATTTTTAACCAAACAGAATTTAAGCATAAGATGGAGGAACAAATGCAGACTTTTTTCCAGAAAAATAAGAAAAAGGAAACTAGCACTCAAAATTTATGGGACACGGCCAAGGCTGTTATGAGAGGTACTGCAATTGCGTACATGGCCAATGAATATAAAAAGAAAAGGCAATATCAAAAAAGTTTAGAGGAAGAATATAAAAAATTAGAATCAGAACTACAAAAACCCACAATGTAGAGACCTAAAACAACAGCTAGATTTAAATAAGCATAAACTGAATATTATAGAAAAGGAAGAAATGGCAAAAAATAAAAGGTATTAGACAAAATGTTTTTGAACAGGCAAATAAACCTGGGAGATGGTTGGCTTATAGATTGAAAAAACAAAAAGATAAAAGATGGATTAGTAAATTATGTAATCAAGCAGGGGAAATGGTACATCAAAACGAAGAGAAAAAATGGGTGACGTATGAATTCTATAAAAATCTTTATAAAGTGGATGAAAAGGTTACGGAGGAAAGAATACCACAATATCTTATGAAAGTGGACCTACCGAAGGTCCTGGAAGAATTTCAAAATATATTAAATAAATATATAACAGTCCAGGAAATTATAGAAGCAATTAAAAAGCAAAAAAGTAATAAAACACCTGGCCCTGACGGATTACAGTCCGAAATATATAAAAACCTCCAAGAACTTTTGGCCCCAACTCTACTAGACTTATTTAATGATGTACTAAATATAACAAAAACCTCAAACTCATGGAAAGAAGCAATCATCTCACTAATTCCTAAAGAAAATTCTGATTTGACCTGCATTAAAAACTATAGGCCCATCTCTTTACTGAACACAGATTATAAGATTTTCATGACTATAATGGCAGAAAGATTAAAAAAAGATTTAGTTGAATTTATCCATACCGACCAAAACGGCTTCTTGCCTAAAAGACAAATTAGACATAATATTAGGCTCATACTAGACATCTTAGAATATTGTGAATTACATAGCGAAAAACAAATGGCATTGATTTTTGTTGATGCTCAGAAAGCGTTTGATAATGTTAAATGGAATTTTATGTCAATTCAACTTAAACAGATGGAATTCGGGGGAAAATTTATAAACATGTTTAAAGCAATCTATTCCAAACAAGAAACAAAAGTAATCATAAACGGAGAATTAACAAATAGCATCCAAATACAAAAAGGCACGAGACAAGGTTGTCCCCTATCTCCTTTATTATTTATTCTTTCTTTAGAAATACTTACAAGAATAATCCGAAAAGATAGGCTGATTAAAGGATTAGAAATCAGAAAAGAGACATTTAAATTACAGGCTTATGCAGATGATTTAGTTTTCATTTTGGAAGACCCCTTAGAATCTGGAACAAGATTATTACAGGTGCTGGAAAATTATGGAGATGTCGCGGGGTTGAAAATTAATAAAGAAAAAACTAAAATGTTAGTTAAAAACATGTCCCATTTACAAGAAACTGAGCTAATAGAAAAAATCAATATCCAGACAGCTAAAAGAGTAAGGTATTTAGGGATCCAATTGTCGGCAAGATGTACTACACTCAAAAGAGAAAATTATGACAAATTAATAGATCAAATTATAGCAGATAATAATAATAATGATAAAGTTGGAAGGGACCTTGGAGGTCATCTAGTCCAACCCCCTGCTCAGGCAGGAAACCCTATACCATTTCGTCTTATGGAGCGAATGCCGCCTGGAGCTGAAGCCTGAGTGCAGGGGAGGAGAGCATATACTGGCCGGGAAGCAAGGAGAGCTTGTGCAGCATGGAGGAGGAAAGGCTGCAGCCATTTTTTTTTTACCCTTTTCCTTAGCTGTGCTACTCCCTCTGCTTGGCGGCAGCCTGCATGCAGGAACTTTACCAAATGTGCCCTGCAGGAGGCGTGTGAAGAGCGCAGGTGCAGAGCAAGGCCCAGCCATCCCCAGGGATTCATTTCAGATTTACGCCGCAAAAGTTTTTCTCGCACAGAGGAGAGAGGAAAAACAATTGCAGAACACTCAGGAATCCCTTGCAAGGCACCAGGTACCTTGGTGCTTATTTCCTAATGCCTTCCTCTCCCCCCCCCCATGTTTTCTGCTCCACCCCGAATTCGCCTCCCTTCCACTCTCCTTAAGCAGCCATTTATGGTCTTAATACAGCCCTCAGTCTGTCTCCCTTTCCACACCCCCTAAAAGTCTTCATTCAGGCAGGCTTCCAGAGGTCGGCTGGCAGGATGCAGGTAACCCCTCCCCCCTGTCCTGCTGCCTCCCACAGCGCCGCTCCACGTCCCGTGCCTCCATACCTCAAGCCCCCGTGTCACAGAACTGCTGGCGTTATGCTTGGGCGGAAGACTTTTTCTTTTACAAATCGGGCGGGTGGGCAGGCAGGACCCCGCCCGCCGAGTCGCCGCCTCTCCATCGCCCTCTGCCAGCCGGCTCTGTCGCCAGACCTCCCAGCTGACAAGCGCAGGAGTTCGGCACTGCGGCGGCCTCCCCTTTGCCCTCCGCACCAGCCAAAGCTTTGCCTGATGTTCCAGCTGACTGGTGCAGTCCGGGGCTGGAATGCCCGGGGAGGGGGGCAGGCTCTGGCGGAGAGCCTGGTGGAGAGCCAAGTGGCATCACCTCCAGGGCCTCAGAAGCCGCGCGGAGGATCCGTGCGCCTCGGAGCCGCTGGCCATCCTCTCGCGCCCGCCAACCTGGAGCCCTCCATCCTCATCCCGGCACCTCTTGCCCTCTCCCAGCCGCCCCTCCGGGACCTGCCGGCCCCTTGAGCCTCCTAAGTGCCATAGCAGCGGTGGGGTCGCGGGAGCCCCTTTCCACGCCACGCAGCCCTTCACCGCCAAACCCTTCCCCGATTCGTCGCACACGAGAGGGGCGTGGCCGGAGCACCAGCTCCCGCTCGGAAGGCACCGCTTCTCCCCTCCCTGGCCGGCTGGCTGGCCTCCGACACTGGCCTCCACTTCTGAGACCCGGAGCCCGGCGAGCCGGGAAGGAGTTACTCCTGCCTGCCAGCCCCAGGGCTGCGCCGGGCGCCAGAGGGCCACGGTGGCCTCTGACAGCGAGGGAGGTGGGCCGGGTGTTGGGGGGAGGCTCCGGCGTGGTGCAGAGGGCGGCCGGGCAACCAGGAGGCATGAGGACTGGCTCAGCTCAGCTCCCTCTCTCTATTTCTCTCTCCCTCTCAAAGATCCTTAAAATCCTCCCTCGCCATCGGAGGCCGCCTTGGCCCTCTGGCGCCCGGCACAGTGCTGGGGCTGGCGGGCAGCAGCAGCTCTTTCCCAGCTCGCTGGGCTCTGGGTCTCAGAAGCGGCCAGGCGGCAGGGAAGAGGGCGAGGCAGCAATGGCCGCATGTGCGTCGGAGGCCAGTCAGCTGGCCCGGGAGGGGAGAAGCAGTGCTTTCCGAGCGGGAGCTGGCGCTCCGGCCACGCCCCTCTCGTGTGCGACGAATCGGGGAAGGGTTTGGCAGTGAAAGGCTGTGCGGCGTGGAAAGGGGCTCCCACGACCCCACCGCTGCGATGGCGCTTAAGAGGCTTGAGGGGCGGGCAGGTCCCGGAGGGGCAGCTGGGAGAGGGCAAGAGGTGCCGGAATGAGGTTGGAGGGCTCCAGGTTGGCGGGCGGAAGAGGACGGCCAGCGGCTCCGAGGCGTGCAGATCCTCCATGTGGCTTCTGAGACCCTGGAGGTGATGCCGCTTGGCTCTCCGCCAGGTTCTCCGCCAGAGCCTGCTCCCCTCCCCGGGCATTCCAGCCCCGGACCTGCACGGGTCAAACCCTTCACCCGATTCGTTGCACACTAGAGGAGCGCGGCCGGAGCGCCAGCTCCCACTCGGAAAGCACCGCTTCTCCCCTTCCGGGCCAGCTGGCTGGCCTCCGACGCACATGTGGGCATCGCCGCCTCGCCCTCTTCCCTGCCGCCTGGCCACTTCTGAGACCCGGAGCCTGGCTAGCTGGGAAGGAGCTGCTCCTGCCCACCAGCCCCAGGGCTGTGCCAGGCACCAGAGGGCCAAGGCGGCCTCTGATGGTGAGGGAGGATTTTAAGGATCTTTGAGAGGGAGAGAGAAATAGAGAGAGGAAGCTGAGCTGAGCCGGTCCTCATGCCTCCTGGTTGCCCGGCCGCCCTCTGCGCCACGCCGGAGCCTCCCCCCACCACCCGGCCCACCTCCCTCATTGTCGGAGGCCGCCTTGGCCCTCTGGCGCCCGGCACAGCCCTGGGGCTGGCGGACAGGAGCAGCTCCTTCCCGGCTCGCCGGGCTCCGGGTCTCAGAAGCGGAGGCCAGTGTCGGAGGCCAGCCAGCCAGCCAGGGAGGGGAGAAGTGGTGCCTTCTGAGCGGGAGCTGGTGCTCCGGCCACACCCCTCTTGTGTGCAACGAATCGGGGAAGGTGTCAAGTTCCGAAAGAAATAACTTTTCAGAGAACTTTTAGGCATAATTACCTTAAAGAATCCTTTAATGAGTTACATAATCCGGCACGAACGAAGTAAAGCCAAAAACTGAAACACCCCCCCATCCTAGCTCTCGCGACAAGCACAACTCCCTCCCTCCTTTCACAGTCATCAATCATATGCTCCAATTAAACAGAG
>NW_015388398.1:70145-93083 GCF_001527695.2 Protobothrops mucrosquamatus
TCATCTGTTATTACAAATTGCTGCTGCTTTGACCTTGGGTGTGCTATGCTAAGATAATGTAGTTATTCACAGGCATTCCTCCCCCCTCATCTGGCCCGCAATGCCTGCTTTTGCTCTTGAGGCAATATGTAGACTAAATAGATATGTTTGCTTCTTCACTTATGTCAAGCAATAACATCCAATGTTAGCAGACTTGACAGAAGGGTTTGGCGGTGAAAGGCTGTGCGGCATGGAAAGGGGCTCCCGCGACCCCACCACTGCGATGGCGCTTAGGAGGCTCGAGGGGCAGGCAGGTCCCGGAGGGGCGGCTGGGAGAGGGCAAGAGGTGCCGGAATGAGGTTGGAGGGCTCCAGGTTGGCGGGCGCGAGAGGATGGCCAGCAGCTCCGAGGTGCGCTTGGCTCTCCGCCAGGCTCTCCACCAGAGCCTGCCCCCCTCCCCGGGCAATTGTGCAGAGCTGCTTGTGTGTCCTTGGCAGCGCCTGCAGGCAAGGCTGTGTGCCCAAGCCGAAACGCCGTGCTTTTCCTACCACTTCTCCCGTTGGTCAAAGAGGCAGACGCGATTTCCCTTTCCCTGGTTCTTTTCATATGCGCTGGAAAGGACAAGTTGGGCTTTTAGTACACCATTTGCTTTAGAATATTTTTTTTCATGTTTTCCTCGTATGTGCGTCTTATGGTCAGGTGCGTCTTATAGAGCGAAAAATACGTACTTCCCAAATTACTCTTTTTATTTCAATGTGTACCAATTAAATTAGGCAAGGATTTTTTTGAAAATTTAAACAGAATTACATCCAAATTTATCTGGCAAGGTAGAAAACCGAGAATTAAATTAAAATTATAACAGGATGCAAAGGAAAGAGGAGGGCTTGGCCTCCCTAATTGGGAAAAATATTATCAAGCAGCATTATCGGTATGGATAAAGGATTGGATACACTTAAGGAACAGAAGACTACTGGCATTAGAAGGCCATGACATGCAAATAGGGTGGCATGCTATAATGTGGGATGGGAAATATAAGGCTCATCAGTACTTTCAGAATCATCCTATTAGACGGGCACTATTAGACATATGGATAAAAATTAAAAAAAATAATTATATAAAAAATCCCAATTGGCGATCCATATTAGAGATATTCATGCACCCCAAATTCATAAATTTAGGAAGAGTAATTACATATAAAGATATTTTAGACGAGAATGGGGACCTGAAAACAAGGAAAAGATTATCAGAAGATGGTATAGAGTTGGAATGGTGGGCATACTTACAAATACAGCCGCGATACAGAAAAGACAAAAAAGAACCAGGATAAAATTAGAGCATACACAATTAGATAAAATCCTTCTAGGAACAGAAGATGAAATGATAAAAAAGATATATCAATATTTATTAGAACAAGATTTGTTAGAAGAACAGGTAAAAGAAATGATGTTAATCTGGAGTAAAAATTTTGGTTACAGTATTGATCTAGATAATTGGCAATCATTATGGGACAGAAACAGCAGACTAAGTATAACTTCAGTACTTAACAACTGATCCCTGAAAGAAAAATCAATATACATAGACTATTCTTTAGTCTTCTAGTTGATGATTACAATTATAAAAGAGTTGAAAAGACCTTATTGAAACTTATGAAACGTTAATCCTCAGCTGAATGATTCAAGCACAGAATAAGATATTACAGTTACAATGAATCACAACAATTTAGTTTTAAAATCTATATTAAAAAATATGATATGTTTTCACTTTAGTAACAATTTTCAAATCACTCTAGATGATGCCTAATTATTACAATAATTGTTTTCTAAACTAGTAAATTATGTAAGATATTTACTGTGAGGTGTTAAAAGTGAAAATAAGGATTTTATATTTTATTACACCAAGCATAATACAAGATTTAGAAGGTGACATGAATCTTACCATGGGCAAAGCTTTATTTCAAGTTATATTTAATATATTGGTTGTTCTAGAAAAATGAGGCCACAAATGATAGGGATACAAATGGGGAATATAATCTATGCTAAGCATCTACATAAAGGCCAGGTAATGCTAGAAAAGGACTGGTAATAAGACTGTATGTTTAAATGACCTTCCTTTAGCTATCCTTGATTGAACATGTAGTATGACTCCTTATCTGGAGCAGCTGCATCCTGGTGAGTCTTAGCCCACTTGTAGATTATAGTCTGTAAAAAAGTTTCCACAATATATTCAATATTTTCATTACCTTGGAAAGGCAGATTAATCCTATAATTTGAAAAACTACTTTATGTTGATCTTGAACCAAATTAAAGTAAATTTTAATATAGTTTGGCTGCTGTTCGCCTTGATCATTTAGCCAAGCATCTTCAGTATTACAGCAGTGATAGATGCAGTGTTGCCAAGGAATAGAAACATCAGGAGAAGGACTATGAAAAACTGAGAAGTACCAGTGCCTGAAGGAGGAACTAGAGAGGATATGGAAAGTAAAGGCCAAATTGGTCCCAAGGGGGGTAGCAGCAAGATGACAGTAGCTGTGACACCAAAGTTGGGAGAGTGGCTCCAATGGATCCCAGAAACAACATCAGAGCTGCCAGTCCAGAAGAGTGCAATCCTAGGAACAGCTAAGATACTGCGTAGAACCCTCAACTCTCAGGAGTCTAGTAGAGGACCTGAAATTCAGGAGGACACATACCACCCATAGGAGTAAGAAGAAGAATGTTTATAAAATACAATATAATGTATATAATGCAATTAAGGGGTGTACATCACATGAATACAAACATCAGGAGAACAAGACAACCTGTGTCTCAATTCATTATAGGGTTCAAAACAAAGTATTGATAAAACTTACTAACTTTGCACTTATGTCAAGATAGGATGAAAGAAAAGAATTAATAGCTTCATCAAGATAATTAAAAGAGACTATAGAAAGATTTATTATAGTTGCAGTTACACAAACAAATGTATCTTAAAGGATCTGATTAGCCAGTCTCTCTAGATCAGGCATGTTAAACACACAGCCTGTAGGCCGGATGTGGCCCACACAGGCCACGGCCACTCCAGCCCAGCAAAGGCAAAAAAACCCCATCCCGATACGCCACGATACGGCCTGCGATGCAATCAGGCTTGATACCCCTGCTCTACATAGTGGAAGTATTTCTAGGCTAGGCTGATTTTCCCACCAGGCCTCAAGCCAATTTGGAAAAACATTTTATCAGCCAGCTAAACAATGGCTACAGATGTGTTAACTCAGAAAAATAATGAAAAACTTTGGGGGGAGGGGTAATTTCCCTAATTTTCATTTTCCCCTGATGGTCAATATTTTCCTAATTCCTACCCACATTTTCTTGGAATTTCATATTTCTGTAAAGTTTAGGTCAGCATGTTACTAAATTAGCTGTTCTCTGGAAATTATTACTCAGAGAAGTATATGCATTAGCAGTGACTATATAGCTTCTCTGTACTCCTTTTTTTTTTTTTTTTTCAAATTTATCAACTTCTAGCCTGGCTGATTTCCATTCACAAACTTTTCTGTTTTCAATCTACAATCCACTCAATATTGTTGTGGCCTATTCTGTTAATTTTGGAAATCAGATTACAGTATTATGACAATTGAGCATGTTTACATCCAGGTAATTGTCAACCCATCAATAACCTGGCTTTTTTTTAACCAATAATTGAGCAGTCAGAACTACCAGCCAATGAATATCAGCCAATAGCCTGAATCTGCAAAGATGAAGTCAGGAAAGCCAAAGACTCAAAATGAACAACGACTTGCAACAAAAGTCAAAGATAATTTTAAAAAAGTTTCTTTCAACATATAAATAACAAGGAAAAAGTCAAGGAAACAGCCGGTCCACTAAAGAGAGAAAATGGCAAGGAAGTAACAGGCAGCAGAGAGAAAGCAGAACTGCTTAAGTCATACTTTGCATCAGTCTTCATGCAAAAAGAAACTATAGCCCAACCTACCAAAAACATACTTGTAAAAGACAAACTAGAAATAAAAATTAAAATAAGCAAGAAAATAGTAAGAGAACACCTATCTGATCTTGATGAATATAAATCACCAGGATCTGATGGATTATATCCCAGAGTTCTGAAGGAACTGGCAGATGTTATCTCAGAACTATTGTACCATATCTTTCAAAAATCCTACGAACAGCCTGAGCATTGGAAAAAAGCTGATGTGGATCCCATCTTCGAAAAAGAAAAAAGAAAAAACAGACCCAGGAAACTACAGACCAATCAGCCTAATGTCAATAGCTGAGAATATACTGGAAAAATCATCAAAAAAACAAATCTGCAAATATCTAGAAACAAAGTTATAACTAAAAGTCAGCAGAGGTTTGTTAAAAACAGATCATGCCAAACCAATCTTATTTCATTCTTTGACAAAGTGACTAAATTAGTAGACCAGCAAAATGTTGTGGACGTAGTATACTTAGACATTTGATAAAGTAGACCACAACCTACTCCTTGGTAAGCAAGAAAAAGGTGGAATAGACAACATCACCACCAGATGGATCTGTAGCTGGCTTGGCAAACTGTACTCAACGAGTAGTCCTCAATGGCACTACATCCACATGGAGAGAAATTAGCAGTGGGGTACCACAAGATTCTGTCTTAGGCCCAGTACTCTTCAATATCTTCATCAATGACTTAGATGAGGGAATTGAAGGGGAACTCATCAAATTTGCAGATAACACCAAACTGGCAGGATTAACCAACACCCCAGAAGACAAACTCAGGATCCAAAAAGATCTTGACCAACTTGAACAATGGGCCCTATCCAACAAAATGAGTTTCAATGTGAAGAAAAGCAAAGTTTTACATTTAGGCAGGAAAAATCAAAGGTACAAGTATAGATTGGGCAAGACCTGGCTTAAAAACAGTAACTGTGAGAGGGACCTTGGAGTCCTAGTGGATGAAGTATTAGTACTGCTTTATAAAACCCTAGTAAGACCACACCTGGAATACTGCAGCCAGTTTTGGTCACCATATCAAAAAAAAGATGTTGAGACTTTGGAAGAAGTGCAGAGAAGAGCAACTAAGATGATTAAAGGCCTGGAGACTAAAATATAGTCTAAAGAAAAGAAGAAATAGGGGAGACATGATAGCAGTATTCCAGTATTTGAGGGGCTGCCACAAAGAAGAGGGGGTCACGTTATTCACCAAAGCACCAGAGGGCAGAACAAGAAATAATGGTTGGAAACTGATCAAAGAGAGAAGCAACCTGGAATTAAAGAGAAACTTCCTGACAGTTAGGACAATTAACCAGTGGAATAGCTTGCCTCCAGAAATCATGGGCATTCCATCACTGGAGATTTTTAAGAAGAGGCTAGACAATCTCTTGTCTGAGATGGTATAGGTCCTCCTGCTTGAGCAGGGGGTGGGACTAGAAGACCTCCATTGTCCCTTCCAGCTCTATTCTATTCTACAGTTCTCTTACCATTTTCTTGCTTATTTTAATTTTTGTTTCTAGTTTGTCTTTTGCAGTATTTTTTTTTGGGTATGTTGTGCTATAATTTCTTTATGTGTGAAGATTGATGCAAAGAATGAGTTAAGTAGCTCTGCTTTCTCCCGATTGCTTGTTACTTCCTTGCCATCTTCTCTCTTTAGTGGACCTACAGGTTCCTTGACTTTTTTCTTGTTAGTAATGTTGAAAAAAAAACTTTTTTCATTATCCTTGATTGCTGTTGCAAGTCTTTGTTCATTCACTCATATGAAGAATGGTTGCAAAAATTGGGTATGGCTAGTCTGGAGAAGAGAAGGACTAGGGGGTGACATCATAGCAGTATTCCAGTATTTGAGGGGCTGCCACAAAGAAGAGGGGGTCAACTTATTTTCCAAAGCACCAGAAGGCAAGACAAGTAAAGAAGTCCCTTCTTTACTTTTGTATTTCCAACATTCATTTGAAATATCTTTATACATTCTTGACAACTTATCTGGTGTTAAATACCAACAATACATCATCTTATAGAACTTTTCTTTTAAATCATAATTTAGTGTCAATTTTAAACCTTTTGTCCACATATTCTCCCTGTCAGAAACTGTTTCTTTGTTGGGTTGGGATTTCTGTTGGTTGCCTCTATTCTTTCCTTTCTGCGGGTTCTGTCATACTCCTGGGGGGAGGGGGGAAGCTTTGGGGATTTCACATGTTAATTCCTTCTTTCACTTTGCCACTACAATGTATCCTCTCGACTTCCTCTATCTGCTTGCTCTTTGAATTGTCTCCCCTTTGATACCAGCCTGGGGTGAGAAAGGAATGTGCCTCTGGCCATATGGCTTATCTCTCATGACCGAAGGAGAGGTGCGAAGACCCAACAATGTTTTCACAGCCTTGGGAACGGAGTCTTATCAGCCCTGTTCCCATAGCGGACTTAACACCTGGGGACTGGCCCATTTGAATTGACCCGATGAACTATTGGGGGTGGGGTTTGCTTTCTGTTCCTTTAACCTATTGATTTGAGTGGGAAACCCTCAGATCCTGCCTTCTATGCCTGCTGTCAATTTCTCCTAATAAACGTTCCTTTTGGGATGAATCTGTTCCAATAGTTCTGCTTTCTTGGGAAGAGGTTTTGAAGCAGGTCCTTACATTAGGCAGGATCTGCAGAAGTCGGTCAGCCTGGAAGGAAGACCCTTACTGTGTGGACCACACAAACGATATTGGAATTAGTCACAGAGAAGGAAGAAGCCACCACGGGGGGAGAAATTCCCCTCCAGGTTGGCCAAAGTGGGTGCAGCTCACATTCCTCAAGCTCCTCAGATGAAGTCATGGTTGCCGAGTGCCGAGACAAGCCTACATGGTCGATGGGCATCGGGAAGAAGGAGGACTGGGAGCAGAAGGCAAGGAAGGTGACCCTCAAATGGGGCAGTCACCAACCCGGCTGGAAGTTGGAGATGGAGAGATCGCTCTGTCTTAGCAAGGATGAGGATGAAAGACCAGCCCATTCAACCCAGTCCCTAGAGTAAGCCATCGACATGCTGAGAGTCGCCTTCAACTCCCCCTCGGGGAGGAAAAGGCTGATCCATGTTGCAGCACTGTATACCCAGGTCTGGCTGAGGCAGTGAGCAGTGCAGAAACCAAGACGGTGAACCTGGGGCCATCTACCAGTGCTTTGGAAACTGCTGCTGCCACTACAGCAGCAACCACCCCTGCCTGAGCTGCACCGACCCAGGAGGAGGAGAGGTCACCGACCCAACCAGAAGTTTCCACAGCTGGGGTTAAAGTACAGCGGAGAATCAGAAAAATTGGGGTTCTTAGCTCAAGTCCTGAGCTACATGGAAGAGTGTGGTCGAGACATCCCCAGTGACCATGGGTGGGTGAAAATCGTAACCATGGCACTAGAATGGGCAGCAGCTGAGTTGAAGTAAACCTCCATGATGCAGATGCCCCAGTGTTGCGGAATTTTAACCACTTCACAGCAGCCCTCAGGAGACACTTTGAAGATCCTTTGGCAGATTGGAAGGCCAGAGACCACATAAAGACTGTCTGACAGGGTCGACACCCCATAGCCGAATATACAGAGGAATTCCAAGCCCTGGCTAGCTGACTTAATTGGCCAGAGGAAGTCTTGGTGGGCCATTTCAAAGATGGACTTAACAACGACCTTTATTATGTCTGTATCCTCCCTGGAGACCCTGATCTGCTCCACAATTGGTACATCCTAATGGAGGAGGCTGAAATCGACCAAGCCAAAAGACAATGATGCATGGGGAGGTCCTGTGGAAGATCTCTGGTGGAGGGGCCCTGGGAGCTGACAAAACCAACTCCCACAACTCTGAGATCAACCGGCTATTTTAAGTGCGGGAAGGATGGACACCGTACTACTGAATGTCATTAGAAAACTCCAGTGTGGAAGCCTGACCATACCACAAGGGGGAAGCCCGGGAAAACCCCACCGAAGCCGAAAGAAATGGCCATGAAAAACGAGGAGGTTGACAAGGTCCTAACCCCATCCAAGTATACAGGAGGAACTCCAACCTGGATGGAGGGCCCCCGGAATCCTTGGATAACAAAACCCTGCTAAGTGGACCCATCACACCCCTCATCAGAACCATAGAACTGTTTAGCCCAGGGATGCCAGAGAAAGTAGCTTTAAAAGCTCTAATAGACTCCGATTGCACCCGATGTCTCATTAGCCCAACTTTGGTGGGAAATTTAGGAATCCCAGTGAGGAGGCTGAAGAAGCCAATTTCATTCGGTCAATTAGATGGGTCCATTGCAAGGGGGATCCTGGCCACCATCACCACATTACCTGTCCAGCTTACCATAGGGAGCCACATAGAGACTTTAACATTTGTGGTGACCATTGGGATGGAATGGCTCATCATATTAGGCATGGCATGGCTAATGAAATGGAATCCGAGAGTGGACTGGAGAACTGGTGAACTGAGGTTCCCAAAAGGTAACATCGATCCTAAGAGAGCAGCTCAGAAAAAAAGGGGGGGTCAAAACCCCAGAAAGTGCAGCAGCTGTGAGCGGTGGGGAGCTGGAAGGCATACCAGAGGAGTATTGGGACCTGACTGAAGTGTTCAGCCACACTGTGCTATTGAAATCCTGCTGGGGGCAAAGTTACCTAAACCAAAACTATACTTCATGACCCCATGGGAGCTAGAGGAATTACAGAAATTTATAGAGAAAAATTTAGCAAGGGGCTTTATCCAACCAGCAAAACCAAAAACCGCAACCCCTCTGCCTTTCCGCTAGAAAAAAGATGGGTCTCTTTGTCTCTGTGGATTATAGACCTCTCAACGCAGTGAGTGAGAGTAATCTCTACCCGCTCCCTCTGATGAAGGACATGTTGGCACATTTGGCTAAAGGAAAGATTTTTTTCAAAATTGGACTTGAGGGAAGCATATTACTGAATCAGAATTAAAGAGGGGGACAAGTGGAAAACAGCATTCAACTGCCCCTTAGGTTGTTTCCAATTTAGAGTCCTGCTGTTTGGGCTTCAAGGAGCACCCGCAGTATTCATGCAATTAATAAAGAAGTACTCCAGGAGCATCTCCATAAGGGGGTGCTTGTCTACCTGGACAATATCCTTATATTCACAGAAACAAAGGAGAAGCATGTGAAATTGGTCAGAACAGTACTGATCAAGTTGAGGGCAGCCTACTTATATGCCAAATTATCCAAGTGTGAATTCCATAAGGACAGAATCAACTATCTTGGGTACCACATATCATTGAATGGCATAGAGATGGACCCTGAAAAGGTCCGGGCTGTACTAGAATGGGCTACACTCCGCACCCGAAGGAAACTGAAAAGCTTCCTTGGGTTTGCAAACTTTTACTGCCAATTCATCCCCTCTTTCACACAGATCGCACTACCCATCACAAATCTGCTAATGACTAAAGGGGAGGGGAAACCGAAGTCCAGCCAACTGTTAAAATGGACTGTGGAATGTCAAGCCGCTTTTGAGAAATTAAAAAGGTTATTCTCAGCGGAACCAGTTCTAAAACACCTGGACCAGAGAAACCTTTTGTTATTCAAGCAGATGCCAGTGACGTGACAGTGGGGGCAGTGTTACTCCAGAAAAATAATGAGGGGAAGTTACAACCATGTGCATACACTGAGAAAACTTACAGAGACAGAGCAAAGGTGGGCAGTCTGGGGAAAAAAAACCTATGCAGTTCTAACCTGGTGACATTTCCTAGAAGGGAACAAAATCCCTTTCCAGGTGTGGACTGATCACAAAAATTTAAAAGCCCTTAACACACCAGGAAATTGTCTCCCAAGCAGGCTAGGTGGTTCCAACATTTCCATCAGTTTAATTTCACTATAAAACACTTACCAGATGGAAAGAATTTTTTAGCAGACGCACTGTCACAATTGCCACAATACAATAGCACCAAAATAGAGGTAACAGACCATGCCATCAAAGCAGCTAGCAGTGCCAGTCACCATACAAGCACAGCAAAAGCCCCAAAGACTTTAGTAGGCCAATCCAGAGTAGAATTCAGAAATGCTCTAGAAAAGGATAAATGGTTTTTAAGCCATAAGAATTTATGTACAATGAAAGATGTATTGCCGTGGGTGGGAGGAAAACTCTACATTCCAAAATGCCAGAGATTAACCTTCATGCAGCTCTGCCATGATTCTAAATCCGCCGGTTACTTTGGTTTTGTGAAAACCCTCCACTTAGTGAAATGGCAGTTTTGGTGGCCATTGATAAAAAAAGGGCATTGAAAGCTATGTAGCTAGCTACCCAATATGCGCAGCAGCTAAACTAAGACAGGGGGAAATCTCAGGATTGCTACAGATGGTGGCTACCCCATTAGCATCCTGGAGGGAGATTTCCATGAATTTTATTGTGGAATTACCAGAGAGTGGGGAAAACACAGTGATTTGGGTCATAACCAATTTATTTTCCAAGCATGTGCATTTCATCCCATGCCAAAAAATCCCCACAGCCAAAACTCTGGCAAAATTGTTCGTGCAACATATTTACTGGCTGCATGGACACCACAACGAATTATATCATCTAGTCATCATCCACAAACAAATGGCAGGACTGAACATTCAAACTCAGTATTGGAACAGTACTTAAGATGCTTTATAAATTATCAGCAAGACAATTGGACTGAGCTATTCCTGTTTGCAGAAGTCGCCTACAACAATGCTGTGCATTCCAGCACTGGCTACACTCCATTCTAGGTGGCGACGGGGCAAAGTTTCAACCCGATGCCTGAACTGCCCTCCCTGACCCAATCATCCCCTCCCTGAATGAGTGGATCACACAACTCCAGAACACCTGGCCAGTTGTGAGAAAAACATTAGATGAAACTAGGGAAGCCTATAAGTTCCAGGCAGATAAAAAAAGAACTGAGCCCAAACCATTTCAAGTGGGGGAGTAAGTATACCTGTCCACTAAATATTTGAAATCCCTGCAACCATCTAAGAAACTAGGGTCAAAGTTTGTGGGACCTTTCCCCATTGAAAGGATAATCAATCCAGTAACAGTAGAATTAGAGCTTCTGAAGACAGTCAGACAGGTTCATCCAGTATTTCACTGTAGCCTCTTAAAACGTGGACTGAATTTGCCCTTAAGGCCAGCTGCAATCCCTCCTTCTCCCCAAATCATGGTGGAAGGAGATCAGCATTTTGAGATTGAGAACATTCTGGACTCTAGGAAATATCATGGCTCCACACAATATTTAGTAGCCTGGAAACACCTGCCTCCCTCTCAGAACGAATGGGTCCATAAGCACTATGTCAGAGCCCCTAAGTTACTTAGTAAGTTCCATACTATGTACCCGGATAAACCAGACTAATCCCTGTGTTTCTCTCCTCTCTTATGTCTCTACAGGTGGATCTCTCATATTTTTTAAAAAACAAGTTTTATTGTTTTTTTTATTTTTACAACAAGGTGCTTGAGAAACGTGGTGACGGGGTAATCAATTATCCAAAAGCAAAATCATACATATGTAACTCAGATTAAATCATTAAAAACTCCCTCTCTATTTCCCTCAAATAATATAATATATTCAAATTAATGTATTTTTCAATAGAATTCAATCAATCAAAACACTCATCAATAACATTTCATCTATATAAATCCAAATCCTGTTTTAAACTTTACTATTTACAATGACCATATTCCAATTTGGTTTAGATAAATATATTATTAACACTTCAGGTGTCTCTCCTTTTCCTTTTTCCTTAACATAATCATCTCTAAAATACACATATTATTTCAACCATAACATTCTTATATTTTCTACAAGCATTCTATTTTTTAATCTAGTAACTCATTTATTAATATCATTTCTTCTTTTATCAAAAATCCCTCTTATTCTCCTTCCATTACAAAGTAGCTATCCTTCCTAAAAACAAGAATATTACTCCAAAAAATACATTTCTACTCTATTTTAAATCTATAATTTATCAATCAATCAATATCTATGTAAAACTCTTTTAACCCACTCAGTAAAGTTTAAATCCAATCCGAATAATTGTTATATCCACAACAAACATATTAATACAGAAAAAAAATCTCACTAAGTTCACATATTTAATTAATCTTTATTCAATCAGGCTCTCTAATGTCTTATTTACCAATCTTGAACCTTGAATCAATCCATATCTAAAAAGCCTTTTAAACCCATTGCATACAATTTTAGGTCACACTCTTGAATCTTATTCTAGCTTTCTTTTTGTGCCAAGCAGGTTTCCATAACAGAGCCTCTATATCAGTGATGGCGAACCTTTTAGAGACTGAGTGCCCAAACTGCAACTTAAAACCCACTTATGCATCGTCGGGTGCTGGGTGGGTGTGTCCCATTGGCTGGGTGTGGCCCATTGGGGACGTGTGGCCCATTGGCTGGGCATGGCTGCGGTGGTAATGGCAGACTGGGTGGGACTAAAAAGTTCAATCAATCAATTCCAACTTTGCAAGATCTTTTTTTTTCCGCAAGAAGTTGAAATTGACTGATTGATTGAACCTTTTTTTTGCACACAGAGGCTTAAAGTGAAACGGTTTTATAAAACCCAGCTAAAGGCCTAGGACTGGGGTGACGGCACGCGTGCCCACAGAGAGGGCTCTGAGTGCCACCTCTGGCACCCATGCCATAGGTTCGCCACCACTGCTCTATATCAACAAATCTCTCTTTATTCCTCGTGGTGTCATTTGAATCAAGAAAGAGCATCCCCTCCTCTGTTTTAGGAACCTAACTCCTTTGTAGATAATCCCTTGTTGTTTTAAAAGTTCAAGTCTCGACATTTGAATCTGCTGAGTAAGACACTCAATTATGTCCAATTTTGTAGCTAATAGTTGGTTATCAAAATTATCATAGTTCTCAATCAGTTGTATTTGCACATCCATTTCTGTTAGTTTTGAAATTGTGTATAATTTAGTTAAAGTCATTTTTTGATCATCAGGAGTCTCCATAGGTTGTATGTAGAATGACATAGAATATTAATTAATGTTGATTAATTCCTCTTCTGTTGTTTTTGGGTCTGTAAAATAGCCAAACGAAGTCTGAAGGTCAGTTTGTAAGTTCAAAGTAGAGTTTTTGTTTTTTTATTTCTGTACTACTCTCTTTTATTTGCAGACATATTTGCTCAGTGGCTTCATAGATTTTTTCCAATATAAATTTACAGTTGAGTTGTAAATAGGGTTTCTCCATTTCAATAATAACTAGAGACAGTCCTGTTATCTTTTAGTGGAGGCTATATTTAATAACATTTAGCCAGTGTCCACCCCCCACAGATTTAACAGCTGTTGCATTTCTTTGTCTTTTCCCTTTTATAATGATCCGAAGGTCAAAAACAATCTCAGCATTAAACAGGAAAAAAAACCAGTTGCAATTTTAAATTTCTCCACAGGGTGTCCTCAGTAGACTATAAAATCTCTTCCCAGACACTAAAAATGATGTTAACAAAATCAGGAAAAAATAATATTCTTCACATATAAACTAAATCCAGTAATAAAATTCAATAATAGGAATTTTTTCAAGACCCCAAAGTAAATAGAAATAGAAAAAAGTCAATCATTCCATTTTCAAAGCTTCTCTTCCCACACTAACAAACACCACTCTCTCAAAAAAAGGGAAATAGTTCCCAAAAATGCTTTTTACAGGAAACAAAAAAGAGAAAAGCGTTAAGAGAGGGGGAAAAAAGTCTCACCCGGATCAACCACGTTGGTTCTTTATGCTTAGATGTTCTTCTGACTTTCGGTTACAGCAGCAAAGTGATCGGCCATTTTTCTGGCCAATCTTTTCTCCGTCGGCCTTAAGGAGCAATCTCGGACCGCGGAAGGAGCTGCCACCCTTCCACAGTCGACGAGGGCCTCCTCAATGGTAGTCGCCCCTTCAGGGTGATTTTTCGATCCGATTAAGGGTCTACCAGCAGAGGGAAAGCAGCCGGTGAAGAGAGGAGTCTCTTTGCACAGCTGCACATGCCGCGATCCAGAACCGGAAGTGATCTCTCATTTTTTTGAGGGGGCAGCATTGTCAGAACATTTCTGTTGGTTGCCTCTATTCTTTCCTTTCTGCGGGTTCTCTCATACTCCTGGGGGGAGGGGGGAAGCTTTGGGGATTTCACATGTTAATGCCTTCTTTCATTTTGCCACTACAATGTATCCTCTCTGCTTCCTCTATCTGCTTGCTCTTTGAATGGTCTCCCTTTTGATACCAGCCTGGGGTGAGAAAGGAATGTGCCTCCGGCCATATGGCTTAACTCTCGTGATGGAAGGAGAGGTGCGAAGACCCAACAACATCTTATCAGCTCTGTTCCCAGAGGGGATTGGTCCGTTTGAACTGACTGGATGAACTATTGGGGTGGGGTTTGCTTTTTGCTCCTTTAACCTATTGATTTGAGTTGGAAACCCCCAGATCCTGCCTTCTATGCCTGCTATCAACTTCACCTAATAAAAGTTCCTTTTGGAATGGAATTGTTCCAAGAGTCCTGGCTTTCTTGGGATGAGGTTTTGAAGCAGGTCCTTACAGAGAAGCTGCAATTGCTGTTGTTTGCATTCTGCCTTAATTTTTCATTCCAGATAGTGTCTTTAACAAGTAGACCAAGAAGGAATGCCTGCCTTGAAACACTGCAGACTTGATATGCAACCTCAAAAGAGCATTTACTCCTGCCCTTATTTTGGAGATTCACACACTCTTTTAGTTAGACCAAACAGCAAGCATTGAAATACAATTTCAAATCTGGTAAACCCAAACCTCCTCTTTCCTTAGCATCTTACAAAAGTTTATATCTAATTCTTGCTTTTTTTCTCTTGCCATTTAAACACAGAAATACTGATCTGCCAATGTTTCAGTTGCAAGCATTGGTAACATGTGAAACAAAAAAGCATCTTTGATAAAACATTCATCTTAATTACAGAAATTCTACCCAATAATGATAAATGCAGTTTATCCCATCTTAGTAAATCCTTTTTGATATTATTCTAAAGAGGCACATGGTTATTTTGAAACAGTTTTGCATTTGTATTTGTCAATATAACCCCCTAATATTTTACCTTTTACTCAACCTTAAGATGAGANTCATCAAATATTCTATATCATTTTTGGGTCTTGCAAAAATATAACAAACTCATCAGCAAATGCCCTCAATTTATAAACTTCTTTTTGATATTTATACCTATTTTCTCATCTTGGCTAATATCTGTTGTCCCCAAATGTGGGTCTTAACCTGGTGCAAAAGCTAATGAAAACTACCAGACACGAGGTGCAGGATTGACTTTCTTTTATTGAAGCGTTTCAGCAAGAGGGCTCCCAGCCAGCAAAATGCCAAGACCCAGAACAATGGATTCAACCAGCTTTTATACAGTTTTCAAGGCGAGATAAAGAAACGGTGTCTAATAGGCTTTTTGGAAGTTACCTAAAGGGTCCTCTATTGGCTCCATGCCATACCTATTTCTAAGTCTTAACTAATAAACACTTCAAAAGTTACCTAATAAGTATTCTATTGGCTCTACTTCAACCCTGTTCCTAAAAGCTAATTAATAGGCATCCTGGAAGACTTTTAGCAAGTCTTCTATTGGCTCTGTCTTAGCCAGCTCTTGTTTTCTACATTGAAAGGGACCTCACCTGTCTACACTCCCTCTTCCTTTATCTTTGTTATGCAGGCTTTGCAATTATACCTCTGCTCGCTTCCGAGTTCATGCCATAACCTTGCATTTTTATAGCAAATAGCTCTACAGCAAATGGCCCATCATATCTCTGTTCAAGACTTCCAACACCCGTATAAACAACAAAGGAGATCTTATCCGTAATTCCTAAACTTTACACAAAACATGAAACTCTTCCACCCCTTTTCTTTTCTTTTTAACCTCCTCCCGCTCCATTCAGGTGCAGCTGGAGGAAAAGGATGAGAAAGCAGGAAGGGTTTCTGTGTGTGTGTGAGAGAGAGAGAGACACACACACACACACAGAGAGGCAGAGAAAGAGAGCCAGGAGGGAAAGAGAAGGAGGAGGAAGCCGTGTTACAAAAAAGTGGAGCTTCCACCTTTCTCCCCCCCTTCTCTCTCTTTTTAACCTCCTCCCACTCCATTCAGGTGCAGCTGGAAAAAAGAACGAGAAAGTAGGAAGGGTTTCTCTCTCTCTCTCTCTCTCTCTCTCTCTCTCTCTCTCTCTCTCTCTCTCTCTCTCTCTCTCTCTCTCTCTCTGTGTGTGTGTGTGTGTGTGTGTGTGTGAGAGAGAGAGAGAGAGAGAGAGAGAGGGAGGGAGGGAGGGAGGGAGGGAGGGAGAAAGGGAGAGAGGGAGAGAGGGAGAGAGGGAGAGAGAGATTGAGCCAGTAGGGAAGCAAAAGTGTGGAGAACGGGGAGCATTTCTGAGAAATCCAGGGTGGTTTACAAGAAAACTCTCAAAGACAACTATTGTAAAGCATCACCAGCACTGCTTAAAACAATATTAAAAGTGTGTATTTTAAGAAAGAAAAATATTAGTAGTAATTTACTTAGTGCTGTTTGACTATAAAATGTGTTGTTATTCTACATATGCCTAGCTGAACAGTGTGTCTGGAGTTGCCTCTAAAAGGGTGAGGGATGCACTGTTCATATTTTCCTTGGGAGAAAGTTCTATAATTGGGGTACTGTCTCTGAGAAGGCTCTGCTCATGGCCACTGTTCTATAAACCAAACCAGGGGGACCATCTGGTCTAAATGGATGGTAAACGTAGATGATTAGGGGGCTGGAGGCTAAAACATATGACAAATGTTTGTGGGTATGTCTAGCTTAGTGAAAAGGACTAGGGGTGGTGACATGATAGCAGTGTTCCAATATTTAATGGGCTGCCACAGAGAAGAAGGGGTCAACCTATTTTCCAAAGCATCAGAAGGCAATAATAGATGGAAACTAATCAAGAAGAAAACCAGCCTAGAACTAAGGACTTGTGAAAACAACTAACCAGTGAAAAGGCTTGCCTTCAGAGGTTGTGGAGGCTCCATCACTGGAAGCTTTTAATTGGATATTCCATTGTCTGGAATAGTATAGGTCCCCTGCTTGAGCAGGGGCTTGGTCTAAAGGTCTCAAAGGTCTCTTCCAATTCTTTTTCTTTGAGAGAAGTGCTGCCAACCTCTCTCCCTCCCCTCGTCCCTTCCTGGGCACAGAGAGAAGGAGGGAGGGAGGGAGGGAGGGAGGGAGGGAGGGAGGGAAGGAAGGAAGGAAGGAAGGAAGGAGGGGAGGGAGGGAAACAGGAAGAAAGAAGGGGA
Organism: Protobothrops mucrosquamatus; assembly: GCF_001527695.2. Classification (NCBI taxonomy): domain Eukaryota; kingdom Metazoa; phylum Chordata; class Lepidosauria; order Squamata; family Viperidae; genus Protobothrops; species Protobothrops mucrosquamatus. The sequence goes on from NW_015388398.1 coordinate 87,286, forward strand.
AGGAAGGAAGGTGATGGGGATGAAAAGGAGGGAGGCAGGGAAGGAGGGGAGGGATGAAAGAAGGAAGGAAAGAAGAAAAGAAAGAGAAGGAAGGAAGGAAAGAAAGAAAAGAAGGGAGGGAGGGAGGGAGGGAGGAAGGAAGGAAGGAAGGAAGGAAGGAAGGAAGGAAGGAAGGAAGGAAGGAAGGAAGGAAGGAAGGAAGGAAGGAGATTGGAATAAGAGGGAGGGAGGGAGGGTCTGAGGGAAGTCCTGCCTTAGCACTTGGCCACCAGCAGCCCTGTTGCCCTTTCACCATCCCTTGGTGGTCTCCCATCCTATTGCTGAGGATGCTTTGGTTACAAAGCCAGGTCTCCTTGCATGGAGTGGGCCTCCCTTTGACCCATGCACTTTGTCCTCCTGCACCCACCATGAGCAACCTGGCCAAGGAGAGGGAGCACAGCAGCAGCCTTGAGGAGGAGGTAAGTGTAGGTGGGTGCCCCCTTGGGGAAGTGCAGCTAAGCTAGGCAGGGCTGTGGGTCCTGGTGCCATGGGAGCTCAAGGGCTGGGCTGGATGCTTGAACTCCGCTGCCCAGGGCTCTGGACAGTCCATGCCACTGTCCAGGGGCCCCATGCACAGCCTGAGGCTCAGTGCGCTCCTCCAGTGGACCATGACCCTGCGCTCACCCTGGTCCCACCCCACCTTCCGCCAGAGACCCTCGGATCTGCCCCAGTCCTGCCCAGGCCCACACAGGTGCCGCCGACGTGAAAGACGTCGAGCTGGCCACACCCCACCCAGTAGGCCACGCCCATGCCGGCCATGCCCACCTGGCCCCCCAATGGCAACCACAATGCTGATGTGGCCCTCAATGAAATTGAGTTTGACACCCCTGCTCTAGAAGCTCAGGAGAAGAAAATGGGAATTATGAATAGACCCGCATGGAAATTACAGTACTTAACCAAAAATTCAATGCTTTGCATAGATTGTGTTGATTGTGTTGTTATAACATCAAAAATTTTATGGAGACCATCTCCAAGAAGAGCATAGTTACTGTATTTGTAGGAAAGAAAGGGCAGGAGTAAATGCTCTTTTGAGGTTGCATATCAAGTCTGCAGTGTTTCAAGGCAGGCATTCCTTCTTGGTCTACTTGTTAAAGACACTATCTGGAATGAAAAATTAAGGCAGAATGCAAACAACAGCAATTGCAGCTTCTCTGTAAGGACCTGCTTCAAAACCTCATCCCAAGAAAGCCAGGACTCTTGGAACAATTCCATTCCAAAAGGAACTTTTATTAGGTGAAGTTGACAGCAGGCATAGAAGGCAGGATCTGGGGGTTTCCAACTCAAATCAATAGGTTAAAGGAGAAAAAAGCAAACCCCACCCCAACAATTCATCCGGTCAGTTCAAACAGGCCAATCCCCAGGTGTTAAGTCTGCTGTGGGAACGAGGCTGATAAGACTCCATTCCCAAGGCTGTGAAAATGTTGTTGGGTCTTTGCACCTTCCTTTCCTCAGCGAGAGATAAGCCAGGTGGCCGAAGGCACATTCCTTTGTCACCCACAAGTTGACATCAAGGGGAGAATAGTTCAAAGAGCAAGCAGATAGAGGAAGCAGAGAGGATACATTGTAGCATTAAAGCAAAATGTCATTACACATACAATCCCCCAAAAGCCTCCCCCACCCCCCCAGGAGTTTGGCAGAACCCAGAGAGAGGAAAAGGAAAGGAAATGAATAGAAAAAGCCCCCCCATGAAAGAAATGGGTTCTGACATTCTCCTTATATCTATTATAGTTATATCATTTTGGTTCTTCAGATCATCTCTCTGTGATGCTTATGACAGCATATAAGCCTTCGTTAATTAGAGAGAGACCAACTATGAAACAGGTGAGAGTGTGGCCGGCAGGAGCTATGGAAGCTCTGCAAGATTGTTTTGGGTGCACAAATTGGAACATATTTAAAGACGCTGTGTAAGGACCCACTTCAATCCCACATCTTAAGAAAGCAGAACTCTTGGAGACAGTTTCCTCCAACAGGAACTTTTATTAAAAGTAGTTGATAGCAGGCATAATAGACAGGATCTGAGGGATTCCTTTACAGATCGATACTTCAAAGTGTCCCCAAGCAAACCCCACCCCACAGTTCATCCGGACAGCTCAGATCGGCCAATCCCCAGGTGTTAAGTCCGTCATGGGAAAGGGGAGATAACATCGGTCTGGCTCTGTCATAGCACAATGTTCAAGCAGCTCTTCGCACCTCCTTTTGAGGCCAGAGAAATAAGCCAGGCTCCAGAGGTTGTATTTCTTTCTCCCCCCCCCTTTTCCTATCTGACAGGTTAGGGAGAAGAAAGTTCAGAGAGAGATGCAGTGTAGGAAGCAAATTGTTACATTGTAGCAGGCAGCAGACACAGAGGCAATAACAAAGTAAAAAGTTACATTGTAGCGAATAGAGGAAGCGAAAGCACTAACCCCGCAGGCATATCTCCCCTCCCCCTTGGGAGTATGGCAGAACCCAGGGAAAAGTGAGATTTGTTTTTAGATCAGAGGAGATAGATAGAAATGAAATAGAAATGGGTACTGACATCCTGCCCCCCTTAAAAATAGGAGAAATCCACCTGTAGAGAAAACAAAACAGATATAGAGGTTAGTCTGGTTGGTTGGGATATTCTGTATGAAATTTCTTTAGCAGTTTAGGTGCTCTGACGTGACGCTTATGGACCCACTTGTTTTGTGAGGAGGGAAGGTGTTTCCATGCTACTAGGTATTGAGTTGCCCCGTGATACTTCCTAGAATCTAGGATTTCTTTTATCTCGAAGTGTTGTTCTCCTTCAACCATGATTGGAGGTGGTGGTGAGGGGATTTTTGGCCATAAGGATGACTGTTGTTTTCATTTCAGCAAGCTGCAGTAAAAAATTCAATGTAGTTGCCTGAGGTTTTTGGATAGTTCTAATTCTACTATTACTGGGTTTATGATTCTTTTAATTGGAAAAGATCCTATATATTTTGGGCCAAGTTTTTTACAGCGCTGTAGGGATTTTAGATATTTTGTAGACAAATATACCATTTCTCCTACAGTGAATGGTATGTGTTCAACACTTTTTTTATCCGCTTCTGCTTTGTATGCTTGCCTAGCTTCATCTAAGGCTTTCCTAATTACTGGCCAGGTGTTTTGTAATTGAGCTATCCATTCTTTCAGCGATGGGATTGCTGGTTCGTTTGGGATTAGTTCTGGCATAGGGTTAAAACCTTGACCGGTGGCTACTTGAAAGGGAGTGTAGCCTGTGCTGGAGTGGACTGCGTTATTGTAAGCCACTTCTACAAAAGGGAGTAAGTCTGTCCAATCGGTTTGCTGGAAATTAATAAAGCATCTTAAGTATTGCTCAAGTACTGAGTTAGAACATTCTGTCTGTCCTTTGCATTGAGGATGATGACTAGATGACAGTCCCTGAGTGGTTCCTAAGAGGGATAAAAATTCCTTCTAAAATTCTGATGTAAATTGCACTCCGTCAGATATGATTCATTGGGGTGCCCCATGCAGTCTGTAGATGTGCTGCACAAATACTTTTGCTAAGGTTTTTGCGGTGGGAATCTTTTGGCAAGGGATAAAGTGCACTTGTTTGGAAAACAGGTCTGTAACCACCCAGATGACAGTATTTCCATTGCTTTCTGGTAATTCCACTATAAAATCCATGGATATTTCATTCCATGGGACTGTGGGATTCGCCACTGGTTGTAACAGTCTGGGCAATTTCCCTTGCAACCTCTTAGCAGCTGCACAAGTAGGGCAGCTGGCCACATAACATTCTATGTCCTTTTTCATGGACAGCAACCAAAATTGCAGTTTAATTAAATGTAAAAATTTTACAAATCTAAAATGCCCTGCTGATTTTGTGTCATAGCATAGCTGCATGAAATTTTGGATTACAGGGGGGCCCAGCTGTATTCATGCAGTTGATTAATGAGGTACTACATGATCACTTGTACAAGGGGGTTTTGGTGTATCTTGATGATATCCTGATATATAGCACGAACATGACTGATCACATAAAGCTGGTAAGAGAAGTGTTAAAGAAACTATTGAATGCCAAACTTTATGCCAAACTGTCGAAATGTGAATTTCATCAAACCCGATTGGACTATCTTGGCTATAGAATTTCCAACGAGGGTATTGAAATGGATCCAGCCAAGGTGAAAGCTATAATCGAATGGCAGCCCCCAAAGACTCGCAAACAGCTCCAGAGCTTTCTGGGTTTTGCCAACTTTTATCGCCAATTCATCCCCTCTTTTGCTGAGATTGCCCTACCCCTTACAGAACTACTCAAAACAGGCAAAGGAGGAGGGAAGCCACGACCGGGCGAACCACTAGCATGGACAATGGGCTGTCAAACAGCTTTTGAAAATTTAAAGAGACTATTTGCTTCTGAACCGGTCCTAAAGCACCCCTACCCAGGGGAACCCTTTGTGATCCAAGCTGACGCCAGCAATGTGGCAGTTGGAGCTGTGTTACTGCAAAAGAACAAAAATGGGATCCTGCAACCCTGTGCCTACACCTCTAAGAAATTTACTAAGAGCGAGCAGAGATGGGCAATTTGGGAGAAAGAGGCCTTCGCGATTAGATGGGCACTATTAAACTGGCGACACTATCTGGAGGGGAGCAAGGTGCCATTTGAGGTATGGACAGATCACAAAAATTTAGAAGCACTGAAAACTCCCCGCAAATTGTCCCCAAAGCAAGTGCGGTGGGCACAGTACTTTAACCGCTTCGACTTCATTCTAAAGTACATACCAGGAGGAAAGAACTTCCTAGCTGATGCGCTATCCCGGCTACCCCAATACAAGAGCGAACGGGAAGAGGTTAACAAGCAATTATCCCCAATCCGCAAACTGCCACTCAACTTACACCTCGCAAGGTCCCCAATCCTGATGACCCTGGAGTAAAGAAAATAAAACAAGAACTCCTCACTGACCAATGGTTCAAAGATAATCAGACCTCACTAACGTGCAGGGATGGTTTGGCTTACATGGGGGGAAAACTATATTTGCCAGAAGCCCTCCGTCTTAATGCTCTCAAACACAGCCATGATGTAAAACAGGCTGGACACTTCGGATATTTGAAAACCCTACACCTCACCCGCCAACAATTCTGGTGGCCGGGGCTGAAAATGGATGTGGAAAACTATGTAAAAAGTTGTACTGTATGTGCCACAATGAAAAGAATCCCAGGGAAAACCCCTGGACTACTGCAACTCGTGGCAGACCCTTCTCAACCATGGGAAGAAATAGCTATGGACTTTATAGTAGACCTACCTGAAAGTAGTGGAAACACTGTCATCTGGACTGTAATAGACCTGTTCTCGAAGCAGGCTCATTTCATCACCTGCAAAGGACTCCCATCTGCCCAACGACTGGCCAAATTGTTCCTGAAACATGTCTACCGGCTGCATGGTGCCCCTAAGCGGATAATTTTGGACAGGGGGGTGCAGTTCACAGCAAAGTTTTGGAGAACTTTCCTTACATTAATTGGATCATCTTAAGGTTTATCATCTGCTTTTCATCCGGCCACCAATGGGGCCGCGGAAGCCGCTAACAAAATGGTGGAGCAATATCTTAGGTGCTACGTTTCTTACCAACAGACAAACTGGACTGATCTCCTCCCTTTTGCGGAGGTGGCGTACAATAATTCTGTGCACAGCAGCACCAGTTACACACCTTTCAGAGTGGCCACAGGAAAAGAATTCAACCCAATACCTGAATATCCTCAGATGCCCTCCGCTTCCCAGACACTTGGTCAGTGGGTGAGGGAGTGGGAAGAAGTTTGGAGAAACA
>NW_015388398.1:94429-95687 GCF_001527695.2 Protobothrops mucrosquamatus
AGAAACAATGTTAAAAATGCAAGAGACTATATCGAAAAATCATGTGGAAATGAGAGGTGATATAAATAAATTGGACAACAGAGTTGAAATGATACAACAAACGATGGAAAAAAATGAAGCAAGAATTCAATTAGTAGAAATGGGGTTAGACAATGTTGTGAAAAAAGTTGATACATTAGACACAGAAATGATAGCCTCCCCCCAAAAAATGGAGGAAGCAATTATTTATTTGGAAATGGATAAGGTGGCATTTTATCTACACTTCCAAAATGTGATAGAGGAGAAGGAAGAAGATCTGGGGGATATTATGGCAGATTTGATTTCTGGTGTGTTGCAAAGGGACAAGCAAGAAATTCTAACGGAGTTCGATGAAATATATAGAATTCAGACAAATTATGCTAGACGTAATTGTTGTGTCCTGAGCCTGCAGAAGCAGGCTCAGGACGATGCAAGAGTCCCAGGCATTGCAAAAGCTGCCCGGGACCAGACTGAGTGGTGCCGGCCTTGCGCGCATGCGCGAGGCGGGAAAAGACTGCCTGCTATTGGTTGTGATTGCCCGGGGATCTGGGAGTATAAAAGAGGCCTGCGTGCCTCTGCTCTTGTTGGTTGGTAGTTGTAACAGAGTGAGAATAAAGATCTGTTCAGTAACATGACTTGCCTCCTTCGCCATTTATCTCCGGACTTAACAGTAATAGACTCCCATGGGAGGTACACATTAGGTTTGCCAGGAAAAGGGTGAGAGATATAATTTATAAAATTACAAGGGAAGAGCCAATGATCTATAAAGGTGTAGAAATACAAACTTTAAAACAGATACCGAAAAAGATAAGAGATCAAAGAAGGGATTATAGATTCCACAGTTCCTATTTAATAAAAAAAAATATACCCTTTAGATGGTTAATTCTGGAAGGAATGCTGATAACATGGAGAGAGAAAAAGATTAAAATAGATAATTTAGAGAAAGCCCAGGAATTTTTTGATCAGTTGGAAGGAACTGAGGAAGAGAACAGTAGTAAGGAAGAATTGGAACTCAAAAGCCAGGAGGAACTTAAGGAAAGAGAACAAGGAACTGAAAGTAAGGGAGAAAACGGACAGAAGAAGGAGAAAGGACCAGGACTTAGAACAAGACAAGCTCACAAGTAAAACACACAAGTAGAAAATAGAAAAGGAAATTAGGCTATTATCTATTAATATTAATGGATTAAACGCACCAGTAAAGAGAAAACAAATATTAACAAAACTAGTCAAACAACACATA
>NW_015388398.1:98997-102098 GCF_001527695.2 Protobothrops mucrosquamatus
TAAGAGATTGGATACAGGAGATAACTGAGATACAAATGGATTTCAAACCAGAAATATTTCTTTTGGGCATAATAAATTTAAAGATGGAAAAACAACTCCAACACATCATTATACACATATTGACTGCAGCTCGTATAGCATATGCACAATGTTGGAAGAGTGAAAATATTCCCACAAATGATATGATTATGTATAAAATCTTGGAATGCGCAGAAATGAACAAACTTACATTAGAATTAAAAGACAAGGAGACGTCAGAATTTTACAAAATTTGGAATAAATGTTATAATTGGCTAGAACAGAGAAAGAAAAGACATAATTATTGATGTACATAAAATGTAAATAAGATGTAAAGAATATTTAAAATGTAAAGCACTGTTCTGTTAGAAGAAAAGATTTATGTTTATGTAGTTTTTGGTGTATGGTGTATAGTGAAAAATAAAATAAAAAATAAAAAAAGAAAGTGACCCTCTGGGTGGTTTGTATGTATAACTTCTCCCCCAGCCATGGCAGTCCGTCCATGATTGTGCATATGTGTCTATTTTTCTGGAACTATTCTGTTCTAGACAGGAAACTTGCTCTATTTCAGTCTGGAACAGATAGACAACTCAGAGGAACAAACAGGAAATATTGCTTTATTCTGGGAATCCTAAACAATGACTTACAGTTTGTAGAGGTGCATCCAAAATAGGTTTCTGCAATCTGATTGTCCCACAGGTAAATTGACATTAGATTTTCCCCTCTTCTCCCAAGAGTCACATGGTGGGGTGATTGAGGGATTTCCAGCCGTGTGGCTGGATGTGATGCTCAAGAACAAAGCACTAACCCCAGGCTAGTGTCCAGGGATCCCTTTTGAAGCTCTGCCCCTGACCCTAACTCCTCCCCCTGACCTGTTACATAGGGATACATAGAGTTATACAAGGTACATGGATCTATGTGATCCAGAATACTCCCCGCTTGGAAATTTATATTTCCACTACTTACTAACTGAATAGGAAAAAATGTAGCATTAAAGTATACAGTACTCAATGTTGACTAACTTGTGACTACATAGGTAAAAAACTTGGTATCAAAACATGCATAACTATTGGTAAATATAAAGCATGCACAATTATGCAAAAAATAAGCAAGTGTTACATCAAACAATGCATAAACACAATACATCATTTGAGGTTTCATCTTCTGGTTCAGTCTTCGTCAGCTATGGTGCCAAATCGGAGATCAGCCTGGTACAAGTGTCTTTGAGTCACGACCTGACTCACGTGGCTTCACGATCTGAAGGTCAGCTTGGCAAAGTGGTGCATCCGCTAGGTGGGTCTGGTATGCGTTCTTGACTCTAAGTGAGACAGGGTCTTCTACCTGTAAAGGAAACTGGAACCAAATCTGGAACAGAAAAACTGGAACCCAAAGCTTCTCAGGAACAAAGGGAACTGGATTCACAGGATACTCAGGAACTGAAGAACCTGGAAAAACAGGAACAGCTGGATCTGGAAACACAGGAACAGCTGGATACTCAGGAATATCTGGAAACTCAGGAACAGCTGGAACTGAAGGATCAGGAACAACAGCAGCTGCAGAAGACTCAGGATACTCAGGAACTGAGGTATCTGGAACCACCGATGGAGCATTGAAGATGGCTGCTTCCTGCTTCCTGCTTCCTGTGATGGCGGTCCTACCTGGGATGGCTCTATGATGGAGCGAAGCCTGCAACGGAAAGGGGGGGCTTCCCGAGGGTCGTCTCGACCCTAATTTGAAGAGCCAAACTCGCCGGGAGTCGGGGGCCTGCCGAGTGACTCCCCAGTTTTTAGCTGGGTGATGTCGCGGAACGGAGGACTCAGCCCGGCGAGGATAGCGAAGGGATGAATGGGACGAATGGGCTCGGTGAAAGATCTGGCCTGGATCCGGCCTGATGGAAGACCTGGCCTGGATTCGACCCGTGGCCCATGGCCTCGATGATAGTGGAGGCCGTGACGGGCCGCGACGGGCCGCGACGGGCTTGGATCCGGAGGCCGCGGTGGCCTCGGACTCGACAGGCCTCGGACTCGGCAGGCGGCTCAGCCTGTGGGCAGCGGGCCCAGCGATGGAGGCCGTGGCCCGGCAGCCTGGATCCGGCCCTGGTTCCTGCTCCGGACCCGGATTCGGAGGCCGCGGCGGCCTCGGATTTGGCAGGCGGTTCGGCCTGCGGGTAGCGGGCCTGGTGGGAGATGGAGGTCGCGGCCCGGTAGCCCTGATCTGGCCCTGGATCCGGGCCGGCGGAAAAACTGCTCCGGACCTGGCTCGCGGCCTCGACGACAGCGGAGGCCGCGACGGACCCGGATTCGGAGGCCGCGGCGGCCTCGGACTCGGCAGGCGGCTCGGCCTGCGGACTACGGGCCAGGTGAGAGATGGAGGACATGGCATGGCAGCCTGGACCCGGCCCTGGATCCGGCCCGGTGGAAGAACTGCTCCGGTGGATCCGGTGAGGGCGGAGGCTGTGGTTCGGTGGTCCAGCAGCCCGGTGGCGGATCCGGCCCGAAGAGCCCGGCCGTGGGTTCGACTCTAGCAGCTGGTCATCTCTGCCCCTTTTATCCCAGGCCTCAACATGGGAATTGACTATCAAAGGGACTTGTTTCCCCCCCCCCCGGTATTATTTCTGTTGTGGGACTTTATGTCCATGTCTGGAGTCTACTCCAGGTTGGAACTGCTCGCCCTGCGCGACTCCCCCCTCGCGCAGGTATGGCCCAATATAATTTCGAGGGCCGCCCTCGATGACGGGGTATGGAGCCCCCAGAGGTGTGCAGCAAGGGGAGAATTGAAGAGGAGGAAGCTGAGAGCTTTTTTAGCGGGGTGTTTTAAGAAATTTTTAGGGGGTACGGGGAGGGTCGGGGGGGGGCATGGGGGATGCCTCCCTGGGACCAAGGCCGGTCCTGTCCGAGGGACGCGGCGTCGGAGTGATGGGGGAGGTGGTTGGGGGATTGAGAGAGGGTGGTACGATCAGCACGGTCAGTGGGAGGGGCAGATATGGCGGGAGCAGAGGACCATATCGGGTTTGGGGAGCACACACACGCTGTTTACAAGCTTGTAGGTGCTCCGGTCCTCAGGGCTCCACTCGGTCTCCAGGG
>NW_015388398.1:104345-127703 GCF_001527695.2 Protobothrops mucrosquamatus
CCTGGCTGTTTCAGCAGGCAGGACTGGCCTAGGGGTAATTTTAAATTGGTTTTAATTGAATTTTAGTAGTGCGGCCGATTCGAATATTTATTTTTAATTTATCTTAGATTTGTATTTTGTATAATTGTTTTAACTGGCTGTAAGCCGCCCTGAGTCCTCCGGGAGAAGGGCGGGGTATAAATGAAATAAATCTAAATCTTAAATCTTAAATCTGCTACTGTTGTCATCAGGGTAGTGAGGACTTCATGTGTGGGTGTGGGTGTCTTTAATGACATAGAGTCCATGATTTCGCGGGGTGCACCAATCATGTGCTCTCATGCTTCACCTATGCGCGCTTCACCCATGTGAGATGTATGGGGAAGGCAATTTTTGGCCGTCAGGCATTTGTCAATCACTGGGTCATGGCAAATGTCTTCAATAGTCTTTAAGTCCTTGCAGACTCCTGTAAAGTTCATTCTTGGGATGCTAAGACAAGTGATCAAGATGATCAGAACTATGCCTAATCTCAGGTGCTTCCGCTTAGTCAGGGGTTTGAAGCGGATTGGTTGACGTTTACTGGGTGCCTGAAGTTGAAGGTTGGCACGTTGATCCGTTGGTCTATTTGAACAGACCAAGAATTCAGGACTTTCTAGCCAGGTCAATTCTGTTAACTGTGTGGCAAGGTTGGGCCACTTCACTTGGTTCACAAAGTTGTTACCTGTTGGCACATGTTGCCATTGTTCAGGGCTCAAAGATGTTTCAACTCTCTTCATTCTATTGCCTACATAAACATGGAAACGTCTGCTTTGTTTGTAGATGTAGCTTGACATCTCCTTGCTGTCTGCGTAGAAGGTGGTAGACTGTAGTTCAAGGCGCAACGTCTTCACTGCCAAGTTGGTGAGCTTTACAGCCAAAGTGGTACCACATAGTTCTAACCTTGGTACGGTGTGGCCTTCATGTATTGTTTGTCTCGCTTTTCCAAAGAAGACACCGAAACTGCAGCTCTCCCCGCTGTAGACTCTGATGTATCTTATGGTTGCAAACAATATGACGTAAGTGTGGCTCTCCCCGCTGTAGACTCTGATGCATCTTAAGGCTGCATTTGCCTTCGTTGACACATCTAGCATACAAATCTTTCTTTTGCACTGTGGCGGGTGAGCTGGAAACATACGTGCACTGCACTTACATACTCTTGGGACATCTTGGAAGTAAACTCCATGACTCCCGGTCTTGCAAACGTTGTTTGTCTTGTTTGTCCTCTATGGACAAGGCTAAGCTGTTGCGATTCTTACTGGTCTGGAACACTGTTGCTTCAAAAGCGGGTTTGGTTGTCACAAGCGCACAGTGTTCTAGGTGTTGTTTTTGGTGAGGTGCTATTCCATTACTGGGAATGGAGGTGTTTGATATGCTCACCTGGGTTGGGGTTTGCGGATGCTCAACACAAACTGTCCCTCCTATGGCCCATCCAAGTTCCGTCTTAATAGCTACTGGGGTTCCTGGTGGACCTTTGATTCTCTCATTGGAGCCAATGGACTCTGGGGCGTACATTTTTACTGCCTTTTCAGGTTGCCCGTCGGGGTAGACTTTTGCAAGACAGACGGGTGAGCATGAAGGGGGGCATGGTGAGCCGTCACATATATCTGTGTAGTATGTCCCGTACCACTTTGGCTGCTCTTCGGAGGCAGTCTGAGTTTCTGTCGTCGAAGTCGCTTGTTGAGTCTCCTCAGAGGGCTTCTTAGTGTCGAGATGTAAGGCTGCTGGGTGCCTGGTACTGTCACACAGGTGGCATTTCACTCTAGCTGTGCAATCTCTGGCCATGTGCTCCATGGAGTCGCAGCATTTGAAACATATCTTGCTTTCCTTGAGTAGGGTCTTTCTGTCATCTAGTGATTTTTTCCTAAAGTCTCTGCAATCATTTAGAGAGTGTGAGGACTTGTGGATTGGACAAGTCAAGCCTTTTTTAGGTGAACGAGGATTTGAATAAGAACTCCTCGGTATTCGTTCGTCGAAGATCTCCTTTGTGTGAGGCGTGATGTCTGTTTTATACACTGAAACAATGGGTCTATCCTTCGTGGCTTGGACAGAGCCTCTGTTAGGGCCGAAGTTGTGGCTGGTCTGTCTTGGTGTTGGGAACGAATCTTTTGTTGGCTCGAAGTTGCTGGCATTACGGCGTAGTTTTGCTTGGTTGGTCACGAATTGAGCCAATACAGCAAAGGCGGGTGGTGTGTCAGGGTCCTGGCTTCTGTGAGCTTCTGATATTCTGGCCCATTCATCCCTTGACTGCTTTGGTAGTTTTCTAACTATAACCCTTTGCTTCTCGAACTGATCAAGGCAAGTGAGTTTTGGCATGTTGGGCTGCTCACGAACAGAATGTAACATCGCGAGCGTGTCTGCGAATTCCAACATCTGGGTGTGGTCATTGATATTGATGTTAGGGAAAGTGTAAATGCAATCCAAGAGCGAACTCTCTGTCATTTCGTGCGTGCCATACCGCTCGTCGAGTCTTTTCCACGCCTTGAGAAGGGCGGTGGCTGGGTCGCCTAGGTGGGCTAGTTGAGTGTTCTCTACTAATCGTGCGGATGCTGGTCTCAGCCATGCCTTCATGTGTCCAAGCATTTGGCTTGGTGATATTACTTCATCTTGAATGGCGGCCTGGAACGTGAGCTTCCATAATACGTAGTCCCTCCCCGCTTTATCAGAGAACTTGTGCACGCCTTTGGACGCCAGATCTAGTTTACCTCTTGAAGGAGCGTAGATGGGTGGATATGGCACATTGCTTTGTTCCATGTATGGCTGGTGTCTTCCTTCGGCGTATGGTCCTTGTTGGCTTGGTCTGAACTCCTCTGCTTTGACATTGAGCTGAGGGGACCCAAGTTCCTGCGTGCGCACTTGTTGGAGTGTCTCTCGTCTTTCTGGGGGAGCGTAATTGGCTCCCTCGTAGGCTGGCACAGCTGATGTTCGAGACTGTCCTCTGCAGTCGGGTCGGGTAGTGGTTCCTTGGGATGCTGCCTCCTGTTGGCGCAGCAGGGACTCTAGTTCGGCTCGAGTTCTTTCAATCTTGTCCTCTAGCGACGGCTGGTTCTGTTGTGGGGCCGTTGGCGCTGCAGGTGGACCCATCCGGTTGCCATCAAGGGTATGGTTCGGCGGGTTCAATGGGGCAGCAACGATGGGAAGATCTCGTGGCTCTGCCCGCTGTGGAGCCGTTGCCGCTGCTGGTGGACCCATCCGATTGCCATCGGTGGTGTGGTTCGATGGGTTCAATGGAGCAGCAGCGATGGGAAGATCTCGTGGCCTAGTTGTCGCGACATCAACTCTGTGACTGACTGGCACATCTGGCTGTTGAGATTCTTCCGTTCGTCTACTCAGTCTTGGGGGGCTTGTGGCTGGCTGTGGTCTCACCTGTTCACGTTGGAACGCGCTTTGGTTATCCACGTAGGCCTGCACGCGGCTATGAGGACTTTCTCTTCCTAGCCCTTCCAGCCTGTTCATAGATGTAGTGTTGTCTAGCTCTCTCTGGAGAGCCGCTTGTACTGCGGCCGCCTCTTTTGCTTCCTGTTGGCGTTGGGTCATCTCGAAGTTGGCTTGAGCATTGACCATGTCTTTCCTTTGCTGGTGCTGTGCCTCTTCCATGCGATGGGCTGCTGCAGTCTCTGTCTTGAGCAGTTCCTCTCTTTGCTGGTGCTGTGTCTTGAGCAGTTCCTCTCTTTGCTGGTGCTGTGCCTCTTCCATGCGACGGGCTGCTTCAGTCTCTTTCTTGACCAGTTCCTCTCTTTGCTGCTTTTCTACTGCTGCTGTTTCTGCAGCAGCTTTAGCCCTTGCGGTGTTGACTCGTGCTTGTGCGAGTTGGGCGGCAATGCTTTCTGCCCTTGAAGCTCGAGATGCTTGGCTCTGGCGGGAAGATGCCTTTGAATTGCGGGAGGCGCCTGTGACATGAGACTATTGTGACACGCTGGAATGTGCCTTGGAGATGTGGCGAAAGGGTGAGGCCCTTCCAGACGCATGGGATGGAGCCACATGCGACCGTTGGGACGGCGCGTGTGAACGGCGGGAAAGTTCAGACTGTGCCCTGTCAACCGGTCTGTCTCTCAGGTGAGGCTCGCATTCTGGAGGGCATTGTGGGCTCTCTAGAAGCTTCTTGTGTTCCTCGTTCAGTAACCGAAGACTTTGCATGTCGCGGTCGACTTCTGAGTCTCTTAATTGCTGCTGGATGTCCTTGAGTTGCCGTTCGGAGTCCATCCATTGTGTGAAGGCGTCTTCCTTATCTCCTTCCAGTGCGTGAGCACGTTCGGGGGAGAGATCCTTTTTTTGCTCTTGGTGGAGTTTGTGCCATCTCTCCCAGCATCTTTCATGGTGCTTGTACACGGTGTGCCATTTCTCCAACAGGTTTGCATGCATGGCTTCAGTTGGCTTTCTTTGTTGTCTCAGATCATAGTGACTCTGAAACGTCTTTAGTCTTACTGAGGCTTGAGCTTCAGCTTCTGTGTACAGGTCAAGGGTGGCTGTTTGCGGCGCTTCTCCTTGGCTGTCTGGTTGGGGTGTCCCAACTAAGCTGGTTGGTTGAACCCCTGCATCTAAATCAGCGGGACACTCCGCCATGGTTAGGATAGGTTCAGTGTTCTTCTCAGCTATTTTGAAGCAAATTTGAAGAACTTCTCTCTTTGACCACTAGGGGTCGCTGCTTGCCAATCAGCTTCAGAGGTGCTGTTAGTGGGTGGAGGTGCCTGGGGGCGTTCTCCTGTGCTGCTTAGCTATTTAGAAGCAAATTAGATGAACTTCTATTTTTGACCACTAGGGGTCGCTACTGGCAGATCAGCTTCAGAGGTGCTGTCTGTGGGTGGAGGTGCCACTGGGAGCGTTCTCCTGTGGTTCCTAGCTAATTAGAAGGAAATTGGATGAACTTCACTTGTTGACCACTAGGGGTCGCTATCTGCATATCAGCTACCGGGGTGATCTTCTTTCAAGGTACACCCTTTGTCCACTAGAGGGCTTTCTCTGGGCGTGATTAAAGGCTCGCGTGTAGCTCCTCCTTTAACCACTAGGGGACGTCTGAAGAGAGGTCAGCCAAATTCTTCCTATTACCACGTTCCTGCAGTGGCCACTGAGAGGCATGAACTCCCACCTGGTCGTTAAATTGCAGGCTGGAACACTGGGTATTCAGCTTGTGATAATAGGCAAGGATTGTTGGCTATGCTTCCTTCTCCTTTGTCACTCAAAACTGGAAGAAACTTGGGTCTTCAGCTTGATTGGGTGAAAGCTCTAGTAGGGGGTGTATGCTGAATTAAATTATCAAATTGTTGTGATGTGAAAAGAAAAAAAATTTTTTTTTCAAGGTGTCACGTGCAGATTGGCCACCAGGGGGCGCTACTGCCCTGCTATTGGGCCTCTGTATAGCTTCTTTCTATTAACATAGTTGAAATTCCAAAGGGAGGGGGGAGTTTGGCCTCTTTGCCAGAGCTGTGTTTTATGACGAGATTAACTACTTAATTGCCTTCTTCCTTGACAACCTGGTTACTAGGCTTGCAGACAATGAAGGCAGGTTTGGTTACAAACTCATAAAGAAGAAGCAATCTGTAGTTGCTTTGTTGATTTTAAACATTTAGTTTTTAAATCCTTGTTGCATTAGGCAGGGTGGGAGACAGGCTTCGATCTTTAAAGCAGTGAAGAGTGCATAATAAGGGGGGATGTCACCCCTTACAAGCCTCTACCTGAACTTTAGAGGCAGTTTAAACAGTTCTTTTGCAAACAGTCTTCTCTCATTGCCCCAAGCTTTGAAGTTGCTAGCAGGGAGAAAGGGAGGGGGAAACAGCCCACGCTCCTTGATTTCAGAAACACAGCCTTCACAGGCAAGAGTTTTGTTGTTTTAAAACTTGGCTTGCAGAGATGACAGCAAATAAAACAATGCATCTGAATCACACCTTCAGTCACTTCAAGTTACTTTCACATGCAAGAGAGTTTTGCTTGCTTCTTTAAAATGCAGATCAGAGGAAGATTAATTCCATCCAAATTCACTGGTGCATGAGATCAGAGGAGAATTAACCCCATAA
Organism: Protobothrops mucrosquamatus; assembly: GCF_001527695.2. Classification (NCBI taxonomy): domain Eukaryota; kingdom Metazoa; phylum Chordata; class Lepidosauria; order Squamata; family Viperidae; genus Protobothrops; species Protobothrops mucrosquamatus. The sequence continues at coordinate 110,369 of NW_015388398.1, forward strand.
ATTTACTATTGATGGAGATCAGAGGAGAATTAACATATGTCAATTTACTATTCTGTTCTAGACAGGAAACTTGCTCTATTTCAGTCTGGAACAGATAGACAACTCAGAGGAACAAACAGGAAATATTGCTTTATTCTGGGAATCCTAAACAATGACTTACAGTTTGTAGAGGTGCATCCAAAATAGGTTTCTGCAATCTGATTGTCCCACAGGTAAATTGACATTAGATTTTCCCCTCTTCTCCCAAGCGTCACATGGTGGGGTGATTGAGGGATTTCCAGCCGTGTGGCTGGATGTGATGCTCAAGAACAAAGCACTAACCCCAGGCTAGTGTCCAGGGATCCCTTTTGAAGCTCCGCCCCTGACCCTAACTCCTCCCCCTGACCTGTTACATAGGGATACATAGAGTTATACAAGGTACATGGATCTATGTGATCCAGAATAGGAACCATTCATATTTTTCCAAAGTTTTCCAGAATTCGATTCCAGTTTGGCTACCCAGCTGTGTCTTTATTTTATCTTGGGCTCTGGTGGTTACTAGCACTGCCAGTTGTGGTTCAGGCATGAGTGGTTTAGAACCAGTGGCTCGTATGCTGTTATATTGGGGCATGCAAGACAGTGCATCTGCCAGGAAGTTCTTTCCCCCTGGCAAGTGTTTGAGCGTAAAACAGAATTGGTGAAAATGCTGGGATCAGCAAGCTTGCTTGGGAGTGAGCTTCCTGGGTGTTTTTAAGGCTTCCAAGTTTTTGTGATCCGTCCAGACCTGAAAAGGGATTTTATTCCCTTCAAGGAAATGGCACCACGTAAGTAACGACCATCTCACAGTGTATGCCTCTTTTTCCCACACGGCCCAGCTCTGTTCAGTTTCAGTGAGTTTCCTGGATGTGTACGCACACGGTTGAAATACCCCTTCATCGTTTTCTTGTAATAGTACAGCCCCCATTTGTGTCTGCCTGTATTAAGAAAGGTTTATCCATGTCTGGGTGCCTCAGTATGGGTTCGGCGGAAAAAAGTCTCTTTAACCTCTTGAACACCGCTTGGAGTTCCATTGTCCATTTTAGTGGCTGGCTAGGTTTCACTGAGGGCTATTTGGGCGAATGAAGGGATGAACTGGCGGTAAAAGTTGTGCAATCCCCAGGAAACTTTGCAACTGCTTCCTAGTGCGAAGTGGTGCCCATTCTAGTAATGCCCTGACCTTCTTGGGGTCCATTTCGATGCCCTGTGGGGATATGAGATAACCCAAGTAGTCTATTCATTCCTGGTGGAATTCGCATTTTGATAATTTGGCATATAGGTGGGCAGTTCGCAGTTTATTTAAAACCGCTCTGACTAGGTTGACATGCTCCTCTTTGGATTTGGTGAAGATAAGGATGTAATCTAGATAAACCAGGACCCCCTTAAATAGGTGCTCCCTTAGTACCTCGTTGATTAATTGCATAAATACTGCAGGGGCCCCTTGTAGTCCAAACAGCAAAATTTTGAATTGGTAGCATCCCATTGGGCAATTAAATGCGGTTTTCCATTCATCCCCTTCCTTAATCCTAATGTGGTAATACGCTTCCCTTAGGTCTAGTTTAGTGAAAATTCTTCCTTTCAATAGGTGTGATAACATGTCCTTCATGAGGGATAGGGGATATAGGTTACTTTCACTGATTGCATTCAGGGTGTGGTAATCCATGCACAAGCGCAAAGTGCCGTCCTTCTTCTCTCTAAAGAGGACCGGGGCGGCTACCTTAGGCTTGGCAGGTTCGATAAACCTTCTTTCTAGGTTTTTATTTATGAATCTTTCCATTTCCTCCTTCTCTTTAGGGCACATAGAGTATAGTCTGGGCTTTGGGAGTTTTGCCCCAGGCTTGAATTCTATGGCACAATCCGTGGGTCGGTGAGAGGGAAGCTCATCTGCCCGCTCCTCACTGAAAACTTCAGCAAGGTCTCAGTATTTCTCCAGTATTTCAGGTAGCCCCTTTTCCTCTCCCACCGATGCTTCCTCCGCTCCTGGATTTGGTAGGGCTCCTTGGGAGTTTAAATTCGCATGATCCCCCTTCGGGAAATTGAGTTCTGCCATCCTCCAATTTACCCAGGGGTTCCATTTCTTTAGCCACTCCAGCCCTAGGATCACTGGGCATTCCATGCCTGGAGTCACTACACACGTTATGTCTTCCTTGTGGTTTCCCAAGGATAGGTGGACTGGTAAAGTGGCTACGGTAGCTGGCACCCACCTGCTATGGACCCATCTAACTGGCCAAATGAGATTGGTTGTTTCAGCCTCCTCACCGGGATGCCCATGTTCCCCACTAGCATTGGGGTAATGAGGCAGCGGGTGCAGCCAGAGTCTATTAAGACTTTCACTTTGACAGCTTCGGGCATGGAGGGAGCTAATATAGTCAGTCTTGAGGATGGGTGCGATGGGTCCACTTACCAGGGGTTAGCCCTCCGAGCTGTCGTCCAAGTGTCCACTGCCCCTGCGGTGTAGGCTGGAGTTCCCTCCCCATGTTTGGCAGGGGTGGGGACTCCACAGCCTCTGTGTCCACAATCCTACCAGATCCCTGGGTACGAAGGACGTGAAGACAAGACTCAGGAATCAGTGGTTTACTTTAAGGCATTGTTGGCATCAGGACAGATATGCAGCATCAAAGCTTCTTGCCAAAACAAAGTTCGTGCTGAGAGCAGCCACTCCCAGTGTGGATTAAATACACTTGCTTTAGAATTACCCCACCCTCTGCCCAATTGGCTAACAACCCCACCCTCCGCCCAACTAGCCAACAACCCCTCCCTTCAATCATCTACCAACCCCACCCTCCAATCATCCAACAAGCATCCGGCCGTAGTTCTCCCGTAGCGCAGCAGCTGTGCAAGCTTAACCCCCTCCCTCTTGTTTGTCCACGTGTTTATAGGCTTCCTGGGACGCCCCGCCCCGACAGCTCGCTCCTGCAAGCCAGCTGTCCGGTGGCCGCTTGTGCAGGCATCTCCTTCCACGTGGGTGTGGCTCTCCACATCGTCTGGTGTTCCTCTTGGCATCCGCTTTCAGCGGCGTCAGCTGTTCGGCGGCTCAGGCGGCCACCAGAGCTCCGTGGCTTGAGCTTCTGCACTGAGACGGTGAACTGCGTGGGACCCGATGCTGGCCGTCCTCTTCCCCAATGTGCCATCCTTCACCTTCTCCCAACGTGCCATCCTCCACCTTCCCCCTTTCCTGTATGTCGAGCCCAGGAGGGCTTGACAGGTGGCCCCCCTACCAGGTGTCCTCTTGGAAGTAAGCAAAGACATATAATTAGGTCGGCGTTGTGGAGGCAGGCGTGGTTCCCCTCCCCCTGGCTTCTGGGGATGTTTACGGTGGTATCAGTGTATTAACCGAGGGGCATTGACATCAGCCTCCCCCACCCATGATGCCTCGGATACTGGGTATCCTTTCCACTGCACCAGGTATTGCACCCGACCCCGGTGACACCTAGAGTTGAATATTTTTTGGATTTCATAATGACCCCCCAGTTGGACCCAGGGGTTGTACACGCCTGAATGAAGGTTTTGTTACTGGCTTCAGAAGACCACTATGGAAGACTGGATACACCTTGCCAAGGTTGCGGGGCAACTGTAGCCTCACAGTTACTGGATTGATGCCCCTTTCTATCCTGAATGGTCCAATATACTTTGGACCCAGTTTTTTACATGGTCTGTGCAGCTTCAGATATTTGGTAGACAGGTAAACCTCATCGCTGACCTGGAAGGGTTTTTGTGGAGTTTGTTTCTTGTCGGCCTGTCTCTTCGATGTCTGTTCTGCTTTTTGTAAAGCTTTCTTTACCGACTTCCACACACTTTTAATTTGGAGCATCCACTTGTATGGTTGGTGTGACCCAGGGTCTACCTACAGGCATTCGGGAATAGGAACAAACAACCCCGTGCACGATCCGGAATGGAGTGAACCCTGTGCTGCTGTGGACGGTGTTGTTATAAGCTGCCTCAGCGAATGGTAGGAGGTCAGCCCAGTTCGTCTGTTGATAATTGATGTAACACCGTAGGTAACATTCGACCATTGAGTTGGCTCATTCAGCTGCTCTGTTTGTGCTGGGGTGGAATGCGGAACTCAGACCCTGTGATGACCCGATAGATGTGATGAAGTCCCTCCAGAATCGGGCAGTGAATTGCACACCCCGGTCGGATATGATGCAACGGGGCACTCCGTGTAAGCGGTAGATATGTGTTATAAACAGCTGGGCCAACCGTCAAGCTGATGGTAACCCTTTGCAGGGTATAAAGTGCGCCTGTTTTGAGAACAGGTCTATCACCGTCCATATCACCATGTTCCCATGACTAGCCGGTAGGTCGACGATAAAGTCCATGCCAATTTCTTCCCACGGACGGGTGGGGTCGGACACCTGTTGTAGCAGCCCAGCCAGTTTCCCCATGTGAGGTTTTGTGGTTGCACACATGGAATACTCTCAGACATATGTCTCCACATCCGTTTTCATCCCTGGCCACCAAAACTGCCGTTTGAGCAGGTGTAGGTTTTTTAAGAACCCAAAATGACCAGCCTGCTTAACATCATGGGCCCGATGAAAAACCTCCACCCAGACAGATTGTGGGACATAGACCTTAGCACCCTTCCACGCTACCCCATCCCTCATGGTTAAGACACTTGGATGGGCCGCTAACCATGGATTGGTTAAGAGTGCGCCCTGCAAGTTCCGTACCAGGTCCTCCATAGGTTGTACTACCGAGACTCTTTCCGTCAACTGCTGAGGTGGGGGTATCAGGCCTGTACCACCTCCTCCCGCTTGCTGTTATACTGTGGCTTCCGTGATAATGCATCTGCAAGAACGTTCCTCCCACCAGGTACGTACGGAACTGGAAGTGCTGGAAATATAATGCCCACCTCACATGATTTGGAGCCAGTCGTCATGGTGTTTGCAACGCCTCGAGATTTTTGTGGTCAGTCCACACTTCGAAGACCTCTTTTGCTCCTTCTAGGAAATGGCGCCATGTGGCCAATTCCCACCTCACCGTGAATGCCTCCTTCCCCCAAATCGCCCACCCCTGCTCGGCATTGGTCAACTTACGTGAGGTGAACGCACATGGTTGCAAACTCTCCTGCTCATTTCGCTGTAACAGTACCGCCCCTACCACTACGTCGCTAGCGTCTGTTTGTACAATAAAGGTGTTCTCTGGGTTGGGATGTCATAAAACTGGCTCCCTTGAAAATAAAGCTTTTAGGGCGTCGAATGCCTGTTGACACTTAAGCGACCAGGGCAACGTTTGGTTTGGTTGTGGTTTGTTACCCATGGCTTTTGTACGAAGTAACTCAGTTAATGGCAGGGCCACCACAGCAAAGGACAGAATGAACTGTCGATAGAAATTCGTGAAACCGAGGAAGCTCTGCAGTTGACGACGCGTTCGTGGAGCTTGCCAGTCCAGGACAGCCTGCACTTTTGCTGGGTCCATCTCCACCCCCACCTCAGATATTCTGTACCCAAGGTAGTCCAACCTGGTTTGGTGGAAGGCACATTTGGACAACGTAACATACAAGTGTGCATTAAGAAGCTTGTGCAGAACCTGTTGGACTAACCTCACGTGATCTTCCTCGTTATCCGAATAAATTAGGATGTCATCCAGGTACACGAGAACCCCTTGATACAGGTGCTCATGCAGCACTTCATTAATTAGCTGCATGAACATGACAGGAGCCCCCTGTAACCTGAAAGGCATCAGCCTGTATTGGAAACTCCCCAATGGACTGTTAAACGTGGTCTTCCATTTGTCTCCCTCTTTTATGCGTACCCTGTAATATGCTTCCCGCAAATCAAGTTTTATGAAGATCTTTCCTGTGGCTAAATGGGCCAGGAGGTCTTTCATGAGTGGAAGGGGATATAACTTCCCTACTGAGACCCCGGAAGTCCATGCAAAGGCGCAATGTCCCATCCTTTTTCTCTTTAAACAGGACAGGGGCCACAACCCATGACCGAGCAGGTTGGATGAAACCTCTTGCCAGGTTCTTATTGATATATCTCCTTAACTCAGCCATCTCTTTTGGGGTCATAGCATACATATGAGGTTTGGGGAGTTTCGCACCTGCCATGATATCGATGGCACAATCAGTTGAATGATGAGGCGGTAAGACATCACATTCCCATTCGTCGAACTCCTCGGTGAGGTCCTTGTATTCCGATGGAAAGGTGACATTCCCCCCCTCCCTGTTAATTTGGTTATGCTCTCTCTCTTTTCCCATTTGGACCTGCTCATGGGGTGGTGGCTGGGGACCCACACCAATCCAAACTCTCCGGTACCCACCCTCCCACCAGATCGTCGGACCCCACTTATCCAACCAGGCTAGTCCTAAAATGACGGCCTCCGTCATGGAGGGGACCACCACAAAACAAATCACCTCCCAATGTTCCCCCAATTCCATCCGTACTGGTTCTGTAAGGTACGTGGCAGGCACCCCTCCCAGTAGGGACCCATCCACCTGCTCAAACCGCACTGGTGTGCGCAAGGGCTCACTCTAATGCCTGCTTGCTGTACTACGCACTCGCTAATCAAACAGCGAGTACACCCAGTGTCAAGGAGGGCATTGTACTGTTTCCGACACCCCGAGTGTGCACTAGCTATTATGACAGGGAGAGTGAATGGATGGATGGGTTCGCTTACCATTGGATCTTCAAGAGCTCCCGCGTCCTCGTCATACACGACCAGTTGGGGTCCCTCCACGCTGGTCACATTCTCAGGGTTCAACCTCTCCCCCCAGAATCTGGACCCCTCGACCTGTTGTTGTATCGCTCGTGACTTTTCTGGGGCTTTCTTTGGCGTACTTTTCACAAGGAACTCTGCCCTGCTTTTCAGGGCTGGCTCGGGACATTCTGCAGCACAGTGGCCCGGTTGGTTGCAGCGAAAACAACAAAATGTCAGACGGGGCATTCCGACAGATGTACCAGATGCTGGACTAGGAAGCCTTGGTCGGTCGATGTTCCTACGTGGTATCAATGGGCCGTCCCCCCTTGGACGGAATTCCTGTAGCCCTGTGTCTAAATCCATGACCACCTGAAACCACTCCTGCAGCCTACTCGGGATCCCATGGTACACACACGCCTGTCTGAGATCTCTGTCTAGCCCTGCTCAAAATTGTGCACTACAGGCGTTCCGGCCACGTACATAACTTACTGGCCACGCGTTGGAAGTCCCGGACATATTCTGCAGCGGGTCTGCCCCGTTGCTTAATCCCCAATAGTTCCCCTTCTGCCCGCCAGATTCTGGATACATCCTCGAAGCGGGTCCGAAAGGCACTCAGAAATGTCCCAACATTAGCATGTTCCTGGGCATGGTCGCCATGCAGATCGGCCACCCATTCCACGGCTTCCCCCTGCAGGGCTCCTGTCACTGCCCCAACCATGGCCCACTGGGACGGATAAAGGTGGCCATAGCGATCCATGTGGCCTATCATCTGGCTAAGGAAAAGGGCCAGTCGGTCCAAATTCCCATCGAAAGTAATGTTAAGGGGCGGAGGACCCCAGATGGGTCCCTGGGGCCACGGTCCTGCACCCCATCCTGGCCCAGGCGAAGGACCTCCCAGGGCCCTCACTCCAGGGACTACAGTGTCCGCTCCCCTTGTGACTGGGGCCCCGGGTCCTGTCCCGGATCCCCGGGAAGGAGCTGCTAGTGGACCAGACGACAGTCTCCCGGTACCCCCCACCCATTGCCTGTCTATCGGTCAGCTAGGCCCCTGACTCCCAACCCTTTCCTGGCAAACATCACCCCCACGGCTGGGGTCCAGTCTCAGCTTCAGACTTGCCAACCGGAAGCGTTCTGTAGCTAGCTGTGCGAAGGAAGACCCACCCTGCGACCAAGAAGTTGTTTCCACACCCGGGCCCCACTGTTGCCAGGAAGAGGAGTCCTGATACCCTCCTTCTCCAAACTGTTCACATAACAGGTCCATTGTGGTTTGCCCAGGAGCCGTGGCATAGCTCCAGTCCTCCTCGTCTTCCTCTGTCATGTGCTGCTCCCGCCACTGAGACAATAATCAGCCTTCCTCCCTAGGCCCAAAGCCATGGCCCTCTGTCATCCCAGTGACTGCTGGGCTACGCCACCATTCTCCGGACAGGGCGTTCCCACCTGTTGTCATCCCTTGGGGTCCTGGGACGTCAGCTGACCGGTCCACTGGGCTGGGCTCCATCACCTTAGGCTGTACCACTGGCTGATCAGCAACTGGAGGGTCCGCTTCTACTGCCTCCACTGGTGCCTCCTCAGGGTCTGCCCCAACAGGAGCCACCTCCTGAGTGCCTTCTGCCATATTTCAAAACGACCAGGCCAACCAGGCTGGGGTCAATGGCTCTAAGAGTGGGGAAAAAGAAGAACAGGAGAGGCACAATGGGGAAAAGAAAGGGGGGGAAAGATGGAGAGCGCAAATTTTCTGTCCACAATCCTACCAGATCCCTGGGTATGAAGGACGCGAAGACAACAAGACTCAGGAATCAGTGGTTTACTTTAAGGCATTGTTGGCATCAGCACAGATATGCAGCATCAAAGCTTCTTGCCGAAATAAAATTTGTGCTGAGAGCAGCCACTCCCAGTGCAGATTAAATACACTTGCTTTAGAATTACCCCACCCTCCGCCCAATTGGCTAACAACCCCACCCTCTGCCCAACTAGCCTGGGCTGTTTCAGATGCGGGAGGGGCATCATGCCGTAGACTGCCGCTTGAAAGCCCCTCAGCGCAACCCAGACTGATCACCAGCCAGGAAATCAGGGAAGTCCCCAGCCAAGCCAAGAGAACCTGCCATGAGAGCGACAGAGTGTCAAGCCCTCCCGGACTCAACATACAGGAAGGGGGGAAGGTGGAGGACATCACGTTGGGGGAAGGTGAAGGACGGCACGTTGGGGAAGAGGACAGCCAGCATCGGGTCCCACGCAGCTCACTGTCTCAGCGCAGAAGCTTGAGCCACAGTGCTCTGGCGGCCGTCTGAGCCGCCGAACAGCTGACGCTGCCGAAAGCAGATGCCGAGCGGAACGCCGGATGACGTGGAGAGCCGCACTCATGCAGAAGGAGATGCCTGCACAAGCGGCCTCCGGACAGCTGGCTTGCAGGAGTGAGCTGTCGGGGCGGGGCATCCCAGGAAGCCTATAATCACACAGACAAACAAGAGGGAGGGGGTTAAGTTTGCACAGCTGCTGTGCTACGGGAGAACTATGGCCGGATGCTGGTTGGGTGATTGGAGGGTGGGGTTGGTAGATGATTGAAGGGAGGGGTTGTTGGCTAGTTGGGCGGAGGGTGGGGTTGTTAGCCAATTGGGTGGAGGGTATTGTCTCCCATCCTGATCGCCATCTGCAGGTCGGTGGGGAGTGGGGGCTGCCGAAATGGTACCTGCTGTCTCCGCAGATGTCCCCGGGGCTACAGTTTCCAATTCCCCCTCAGTGTCTCTCCGGTTGTAGCCCAATGTGTTGGTGGGGCCCCAGGATTCAGGCTGCTCCTCCACAAGAGAGCCGAGGGTTCTTTTCATCAGGTCAATAGCTTTCTCTAGGGTCCAATTGAAGTGCTGCACGTGACCTCCTTCCTCTTTGCTAAGGTGCAAGGATTTTTCCATCTCTTGCTTCCATCCGGATTGGTGGCTGCCCCGCCTCAGAGTCACTTTCCCCAATATGTTTTCCCACTTGTCTTTCTTGCCAACGCTCATCGACTACCGAGGTTTGTGGTCGCACGTTTCCACCATTTCTTCTTCTGAGGAGTATGACGTCTCGGATCCCAACAACTGGCAGGGTCCCTGCTGGAGGGAGGGCTCCTCTTTCATGGTGGGTTCTTTATTCCCTGCCCTGTCATCCGACATTGTAGTTTTTGCAAAGTCCCCTGGTAAGGGTCTTCTTTCCAGGTTGACTATTTCTGCAGATCCTGTCTAATGTAAGGACACACTTCAATCCCATATCTTAAGAGAGCAGAACTCTTGGAGACGGTTTCCTCCAACAGGAACTTTTATTAAAAGTAGTTGATAGCAGGCATAATAGACAGGATCTGAGGGATTCCTTTACAGATCGATACTTCAAAGTGTCCCCAAGCAAACCCCACCCCACAGTTCATCCAGACAGCTCAGATCGGCCAATCCTCAGGTGTTAGGTCCGTCATGGGAAAGGGGAGATAACATTGGTCTGGCTCTGGTCATAGCACAATGTTCAAGCAGCTCTTCGCACCTCCTTTTGAGGCCAGAGAAATAAGCCAGGCTCCAGCGGTTGTATTTCTTCCCCCCCCCCTTTTCCTATCTGACAGGTTAGGGAGAAGAAAGTTCAGAGAGAGATGCAGTGTAGGAAGCAAATTGTTACATTGTAGCAGGCAGCAGACACAGAGGCAATAACAAAGTAAAAAGTTACATTGTAGCGAATAGAGGAAGCGAAAGCAATAACCCCACAGACATTTCCCTCCTCCCCCTTGGGAGTATGACAGAATGCAGGGAAAAGTGAGAATTGTTTTTAGATCAGAGGAGATAGATAGAAATGAAATAGAAATGGGTTCTGACAGGCTGCAACTTATGGTCAACATACTGGGTATGCTTCTATTGGGTCTCCTTATATTCAAAAGTGTATGGAGGATGTCAGTGTTCTTAAGACTATTATTATGTGGGCAAATTAGAAACCTTGGATTTCTCAGGAGGTATGTACGATGTTGAAGGTGAGAAACACTGCTTTTAAATCAGGCGATCCGGCAACACTTACTATAGCAAGAGCTGATTTGTGACATGCTATAAGAACAGCAAAGCAGGCCTATATTCAGAAACTACAGAACTTTGTTCAAGATCCTATGGACCCTCGATGCATGTGGCAAGATTTCCAGGTTATCACTATTTGAACAATATTTTTTTCTCGCTGCAACATTGTCTCAATAGATCCCTGACTTGCTGAACTAGGTGTTCCAATAGAGAATGCAGAAGAGGTTTTTTTCATAATTTTAGTGAGATTTGATGCACTCATTTTTCAATTGAGTAAGTTTTGTAAATCCACCAGGAGAAAAACAAGATAAAAAAAGCCAACTGCCTTAGGCTATAATCCAAGCGTAAAATGAGCCAACTGCTTTAGGCTAATCCAAATGTTCCAGTTAGTTTGAAGATGTAAAAAGCCCTCTGTTTCCAAATAGTTTCTGTTGTAGTTATGTCCAGGGTCAAAAAATATGGTTGTAGAGAGTCTTTTCTAACATAGAGTCATGTAAAGCTTTTTGTTTACACCAGGTGTTGTTTCAAGGTCATAGGCTTCTCAAGTTCTTTTGATATTTTGGTATTGTTGTAATATCTCCTTTCACCACTAGATGTCCTTATTTACTGTATTGTCTATATCCAGGTTTAGAAGATTATTAAAAAGTTTTTTTAAGTTCTTTTTAAATTATTTCTCATAAAAATTGAATACATAGGGGTTAACTAAGTTTTCTTTAAATCAGTCCAAATTCCATTTTTATATATTCTTTTGTATTCCTTAATTTCCTTCCCCTATTTGTAATTTCTTGCCACTTTTAACTCCCTTCTTCCCTGGTGTTTCCGGCGTCATTGCTTCAAAAAATTTTCTCAATCAGGGGATCTCTATTTCCAAGTCCATAAGGGAGAGGAATAAAACAATCTCACCCAGTTTTCAGCAGGTTGTTGACAGTCAGCTGTTTGGCGATGTGCCATGGCTCCTTGCTTTTTTCCTGGCTGATGATGACTTGGACTGCCTGTGCCTACAGGCAGCCTTTCTTCCGTCCATTTGAAGAGGTTCCTCGTTTCGTTTGGACCGACCGCCATCTGGTCCAGACTCCCAAAGCTTCCTTTCTTCTTCATTGCCTCTCCAGGGCAACTTTCTGATCCTGTGGGATCAGACAGAATGAAATCAGGCTAAGAAGCTGGAGCTCCAGTTTCTTCCACCTGTCTCATCATGGCATCAGACCGGAAGTCCAGGTTACCACTAATTATAAGGCAGCTTCCCTCATATGTAAGAGTGACATAGATTTTCTAAATAAGCCAAATATGTTTTTTAGGATGATTTGAGGCCTCAAATAATGTTCCAGCAAGAAAGGCTGTTCCCCTTCCTGATGAACAGGTGCTTATATTTGATACAACCACTGTTTGGAAGATCTTGCTTACTTCTGTTTAAATCTCTGTGTATCTATCTGTGTATGTGCAGGAAACATGCATATATGCAGTTCAGCAAAAATGGGATACAGTATTTTTAGGCAGTCTTCAAGGACAAAGTGACTAGTCCTGCAAGTGCTAAAATTAGTGTAAATTCCTCTCTTCCATTTATTTTGCTTATTCTTAGTTAAAAAGGATCATTTGCCATAGCCAAGGATCTGCTCTGCAACTCCAGATCAAAATTTTATTTATTTCTTCAAACCAGTGATAAGATAGCAGGATTGATTTCCTTCAACATTCCTCCTTTCTATTATTTATAACTTTTATGGCAGAATTGTAAATAATCAATTCTATTTCATTCAATTCACAAGTCCATTCAAAGAATGTGCCTTCAAGATGTCCATGATAGCTGCAGATGATCAGAGTATGAGCAATATACAAGGTGAAATAGAAATTCAGGTAAATGATGGCAGATATGATATTGTTGCCATTATGGAAACTTGGTGGGATGAAACCCACAAATGAAACACATAGCTCGAGGGATTTAAATTATTTAAAAGAAACAGAACAAATAAAAAAGGAGATGGAGTTGCTCTCTATATAAGAAATAACTACATCTCTACAGAAATAAGCACAACAATGACAAAAACTGTCTTGAATGCATTTGGGTCAATATAAAAGGGGGGAAATGACATTGCTATAGGAATATACTATAGGACACCCAACCAAATAGAGGAAATAGATGACCTTTTTGCTAGTCAGTTAACTAAGGTCTGTAGGAAGCGCATCACAATAGTAATGGGGGACTTTAATTACCCTGACATCAACTGGGAGACAAACTCTGCATCAAACAGATTCCTGACAAACCTAGTAGACACCTTTGTCTCCCAACAAGTAGAGAAGGGAACTAGGGGATCAGTCATATTGGACTTAATTTTCACTAACAGAGATGAAATGGAAAGTGTTGAAGCCATAGAAATCTTGGGGGGGGGGAGTGATCATGCAATACTGGAATTCAACTTTATGCAAGCACAAGCAATAGAACATAATCAAACTAGAGTCTTGGACTTTAAGAGAGATAATTTCAATAAACTTAAAGAGAGTTTGGGAAGGATTCCATGGATGAGAATCCTCAAGGGGAAAACAACTCAAGAATTTTGGGAAATTTTGAAAAGTGAGATTATAAAAGCCCAGTCTAGCACAATACCAACAAAGAAGAAAAATAACAGCTCTCAAAAGAAACCAGCATGGCTGCATAAAGAACTCTCTGATAAATTGAAAGACAAAAAGGCATCCCCATCGATCGTGGGCAGATGGAGCAGAAGGATGAGGCACGATGGAGCGCATGCACACCCGGGTATAGAAGGAAATCGGAGAAAAAAAGACTGACAGGGATGGATGACGGAAGGCAGGAACAGCGTGTAGAGCAACGGGATAGAAAGGAAGGGAATGTTGATGGCAAGCCTTTTGGAACACTGGATCTGAATGCGCAGCCTGGAATGAGCAGGAGGGAGCAGTTAGAGAGCACACCGGCAGCAATGGTACTGGGAGAGAGGAGATTGACAAGGATGGGAGGGGGGAAAGGTGTGGAATTGGAGTGCAAAAAAGAGGAGGCGGGACAACCAAGGCAATTATGGTTAGCTAGGAGGGATGGCCCTATCACACGGGCAATGAGTAAGCAGTTAGGCCAGCAAGGTTTATAAAAAGAATCTCCCCACCCCCTAAGCTTTACTCTGAGGACATTGGCAGGGGACCAGTGAAAGCTAAGTTGTTTCTTTTAACATTGTAAATAGTTGTTTTTATTGTTTTTAAATATCTTTTTAGCAATAAACAACTGGTTTATACCTCTCCCGGAGATCGAGGATTGTGTTATTGAACAGATATGCCTGGGATTCGCATCTTTGCAGTTATCAAGGACACACACACACACACACACACACACACACGTGTGTGTGTGTGTGTGTGTGTGTGTGTGAAATGTTTCATTGCTACACATTTTCTGAAAACACTGGAATAAGCTTGCTGCAGAGCTAAAGCAGAATAAACGTAATGATCCAATGCTATAAAATATGATTTAAAAACTAATTTAAGCATCCTAATTTCCACCAAAATATCCTGCAACTCATAGCTCAGCTCTGGAGAAGTTCTTCTTATGATATCTAGTTATTCTTCATAAAATTACAATTTCCAAAATTATCTAGGTCAGAAATTAACAACTGGACAAATCTAAATTGGTAATATAATTATATCAACTTTCTTTTGAGACAATTGAAAATTGGCCATTCAAATAAACAGGTTTTAAACCATTGCATTTTTTCATTTTCTTTTATAAAGCACAAATAATTTAAAATACTAAAATCCCAATAAAATGCAAATACAAAATTTAAAATATTGGATCAACTATCTGAAACAATGAATAACAAGAAGAGGCTATCACCTACAATACCCTCTGCAATTCAATGTTTATAGTGGTCAAAAAACTAATTAGTTATGTTGGTCTAACAAAATAAGAAACTATAATACTCTGGTGCCCACCAACCTCCTTGCTTCATTTGATTTTTTTTTAAAGGACGTCTTTTGTTAAAAAAGTAATAAAAAACCTGGAATGTTGCAAACCATTGTACCAGTCTCTTCTATCTTCTTTATTTCTGCAGATGCCTCTTGGTGCCCACATTGTCTCCTTAGTACTTATTAGAAAAATATAGAATAGGCCAGATGGGTTGCTCCAATCCAATGTGCCTTCTTGAACAAAACAAAACAAAACAAATCCTGGTTGATATAGAACATCCTGAATGCATGGTGTTGTGACCTACTGGCAAAACAAACTGGACAACAAATTGTTGCTCATTATTCCCTGCACTGATATACATCTATAACTAATTCACAGCCAAATAAGAAATCTGGTGAACTGTCTGTTCAGTTTTGTAACAAGTTTTATTAATTTTTCAATTTTTACAACCAAGTAATTAGGAAACATCATGGAGATAGGGTAATCCATAGTCCAGTAACAGAGTCATTCATATAAATCAAAGATTACATCATTAAAGATTCCCTCTCTATTTCCCTTAATTTTTGTATCATATTCAGTTTAATACATTTCTTAATAAAGCTCAATCAATCAATACATTTATGAACACAATTTTAGTTATAGATATCCAAGTCCTGATTTCAAGTTTAACTTAATTCCAATTATCATTTTCAAATTTAGCCTTTAATAACCATAACGTTTAAACTTCGGGTAGCCCTTATTTCATTACCGCATGATTATCACAGCTAAAGTATACATATTATTCCCAAATTTAAATTCTTGTCTTATTTCACTAGTAAATTCTATTTCTCATCCTGATAGCTCCTCATTTACTAATAACATATCTTTCGTTTTCACAAACCCATTTCCATATAACAATTCAACATTATAATCTAAAAGTTAATTTTCATTTCCATTATAAATCTAAATAGTTAATATTAAATCAGTCAGTATATCTGAAAGCCTTCTTAACCCATTAGGTAAAATTTTGAAACCCACTTTTAAATCTAACTCTGGCTTTCTTTTGTGCCAGGCAGGCTTCCATACCAGTGCCTTTGAATCCTCCAATATGTCTCCCTTCATTCCCACACATACTGTTTGAATCAAGGGAGAAAATCCAGTTATCAATTTTTCAAAGGAACTGGCCCTTTTATAGTTATTAGGTTGCTGCCCTAATAAGTCAAGTCTCCATATTTGGTTTAAAGTGTTTGTAATCAATTCAGTCTGGTCTTCTTCTTCTTCCGATTTGCTCTCATAAGGTAAAAAGTCATGTCCAGTGTTGTCATTGTTGTTTGCTTGTCTAGATTGTCGAAGTTCTCAGTATATTGTAGTTGTTGTTCAGTTCCTATTGCTTTAAGATTTGCAGGTACTTTGGTTAAAGTGGGTATTTGGTCATCAAGGTTCTCAATAGGTTGTATATATTGTTGCACAAAATCCTCTTTAATGATGGGTTGTTCCTCTTCTATTGTTTTTTTATTTAGAAGTTAGTCAGTTGGAGTCTGAAGTTCACTTTGTAGTTTGGGGATAACGTCTTTGGCTTTTACTCTAGAATTCATTAGCTCAGTGGCTTCAAGAATTTTTTTAAGTAAGAGGAGGAGGAGTGAACGTCTCGGCAGCACAACGTATTCCTTGGGGGCTCCCTAGGAATCATTGCTTTTCAGCTGTTTGGGGAGGTCTGCCTAGTCCTAGACAGACCAGAGCTGTTCTGTAGGGACAGTGAAGAAGGGAAGGATAGTTTGGCAGCACAGGAGGGATCGCAATCTCCTGGAGAGCCGAACAGAAGCTTCCCAGACCAGCAGCTGTCAGACAGCCATTGCGAGCTGTCACAAGCCGGCGTTCGCTTCCAAGAATCAGAAAGTAAAATTGGAGGATCGCCTGGGTGAGCTGATAAAGAGTTTGTAAAAAGGAGGAAAACTTTCTCTCTTAAATGCTGGAAATGCTGGGAGGTGAATAAGAAGAATTTGAAGCCATGGAGAAAAGGGGGGAGGAGCAGACCCTTAAGCTGCTCCTGTTTCCTCCTCTGGAATTTCAGCGGTGAAAAAAAAAAGCTGAAGGCAATAAATCAATAAATCAATGTAAAGACTGGGGAACTTAAAAAGCCTACTGGAAACAATTGGACTAATAGAACTGAGTTGAGAGTAAATAACTGTTGGAGATTGTTTGCTTTTTCCATTAAGTGAGTTGCTGTTTTTTCTTCAGCTTCCTTCTAAAGCAGAAGACTAAGTGACCTT
Source organism: Protobothrops mucrosquamatus (assembly GCF_001527695.2). Classification (NCBI taxonomy): domain Eukaryota; kingdom Metazoa; phylum Chordata; class Lepidosauria; order Squamata; family Viperidae; genus Protobothrops; species Protobothrops mucrosquamatus. The sequence goes on from NW_015388398.1 coordinate 127,189, forward strand.
GAACAACATCTGCTGGGCTCACTGATAAGAAGTGAGACATTAATTGTATTTAACACAGAAACTGCTTCTTGTTTTGGAGAACGGTGGACTGACTTATGGAGGTTTTATTTTAGATCTTCTCCTTTTTTTTCGGATTAAGGCACGAAGAGTCTGAAATAAAGAAGTGTAAATTGTACTTTTTCCTGCCCTTGGACTTTTGAGGTGGGAGTTTTTCTCCTATTTTTGTTTCTTTCCTCCTCTTCTTGGAACATATTGGGATTATAATAGCACACTGTCATTTGGATTATAAATCATTGGATATGATGAAGAACACCATAAGACAACTAACAGCAGCCCCCTCAACACTACAGAGTCCGGTGGTGCAGAAAACACTGGACTCTACAACACAACAAGATAAATTTAATATGGAACTAAAAAATATGATACAGGCATTACATACAGACTTCAAGGAAGGGTTAGGTAAATTAGAAGAGGAATTAAAAGAGGTCAAAGAATTGATGGGGAAAAGTGAACAA